>NW_020838076.1:845172-921602 GCF_003676395.1 Aethalodelphis obliquidens | reverse complement strand
GTTTCCTGGGCGAGTCGAAACTCCTAGGAGACCGCGAAGGTCTAACAAGACTTCTACTTGAATTTTCCTCCTCTCAACTCAGATCAAGTTTGTCCAAATGTCTATTCTTCATCTTCCCTGGACATCTGTTGTCTTTCAGCACCTTCCTATATCAATCACTGTCATCTTCAATCTCTCATAAGTCCTAGTACCAAACCTTAGAGCCCTTTCTGAATCTTTTTTTGCCCTTATCCGCTGCCAACCCTTTGGTCCCTTGATAATCCTTCCAATGCATGCCTTTTATATCTGTTCACAGCTCCACCTGGCCTGAATCCTTGTCACCTCACATGTAGACAATTACAACAGATGCTTCCTAGCTTTAGAAACTCTCAAGTTCCTTTTGCTCCAATTCATCTTAGACTTTGCTGTCAGAATAACTTGCCTAGGGCTTCCCTGGTGGCGCAGTGGTTAAGAATCCACCTGCCAATTCAGGGGACACGGGTTCGAGCCCTGGTCCGGGAAGATCCCGCATGCCTCCTAGCAACTAAGCCCGTGCGTCACAACTACTGAGCCTGTGCTCTAGAGCCCGCGAGCCACAACTACTGAGCCCGCGTGCCACTACTACTGAAGCCCATGTGCCTAGTGCCCGTGCTCGGCAACAAGAGAAGCCACCGTGATGAGAAGCCCGCGCACCGCAAGGAAGAGTAGACCCCGCTTGCCACGACTAGAGAAAGCCCGTGCACAGCAACAAAGACCCAATGCAGCCAAAAATAAATAATACATAAAAATAAATAAATTAAAAAAAATAATAACTTGCCTAAAACATAAATCTCACTAAAATGTCTTTCTACTCAAAACATGCAGTGGTTCTTCAATGACCTTTTGGATGTAGCTCAAACTCTGTGATATCTAGAATTAATTCAGCCTTTTAGGCTGGTATTCTAGGTTCTGGCCTGACCTTGCCTGTGTACTCTCATCCCACTATTCCATGACAGTGACCCAGTTCTCCAGTCAAGGTACCTCTTCACTGTTCACTAATATTATAATCATTCCCAACTACAAGCTTTTCTTCTTGCTTTATCTGACTGTGTCTACTACTAGGCAGGGTTCCTTAACGTGTCATCCAAAGGTCACCTATATCAGAATCATCTGAGATGCTTATAAATCATGCAGATCCCTGAATCCACAACTCAGACCTACTGCATTTGGAGACTTAGAATTCACAAGCTTCCCAGGTGATTCTGGTATAGGCTAAATTGTGAGCTCCTTCATGTTATGGGTAAGTGGAATTCCACTCTTAGTCTCTCTGTCTGAGACATAGTGCCTGGCACACATTAGAAGGTGAATATTTTTTAATGGGTAAAATTTATTATGGTATAGAATATCTTAAACAGGAGAATGAATTCTAAATTTCTTTGAATTCTAAATTTCAGGTATGAGGATGAAATTGTCTCTGCTTCCTTTGTCTCCAATGGTGCCCTAGCTTTTGGCTAAGATCAGGTATGTCCCCTTTAGTCTAGTTTCCATCTGCAAAACTTGGAAAACTTTATAGCAGGTGCCAGGTGGACTCAAACGTAGGCAGGGTATCTGTCCAGCAAGCATGGAAGGTATAGGTCCTGTTGCAAGTTCTTTCAAGTCATTATAAGAAAGAAGTTAGGAAGTGAAAGCCAGTGGCAGGCTCACAACTAAGTAAATATGTTTTTCTGAGTGACAACAAAATGAAGCCCAGAAAGTTGTCAAATTCACAGCCAGAGTTAATGAAAAACTTGATAGGATGCTGAAGAAACATGGCACACAGAGTTTCTGGTCAGAAAGAATAAACAATCACCACTGAACCAAATTGTCTTCCTCTGACAGCTGCTCACTCAACAATGGAAATTCTCTGGTTAATTTCAAAGCCTGGATGAAACACCACAGAGAGAGAAAATCAAAACAAAGGAAAGAAAGAATATATCCTTATGGAGATTCCCTCGAGAGAAAACACTGAAGGTTAAGATCCTTTTTGAAAAAGGCACTATCTTTTTAAAAAGTAATATATGCACATGATAAAAATAAATTCATTCATAGTAAGGTTATATGGTTAAAGTAATTCTCCCTCCCATGCCCTTTTCATTTTGTATGAAGGTTTAGATTCTTAAAAATTTGGTTCTTATACATTTATTATGTAGTTTGACCCTTTACTCTGTGGGAGGTGAAAAATAATTCTCCTTCTAGCCTCCTGGGGTTTTGGCTGAGACGTCCTGTAATAAAAGACAGATTAACAGGAGGAAAACAACAGAATTTTAATAACATGTATACCTCTGTATACATGGGAGAGACCCAGGAAATCTGAGTAACTCCCCAAAATGGCCCAAGCCACCACCTTAAATACCATTTCCAGCTAAAGACAAAAGATGTTGGAGGGGGGAGAGCCAAGTTTTTAGGCAAAGCACAATAAAGAAGGGTAAGGTTATGACGCAGGGTTAAGTCCACACCTTCTTCATTGATAAGGGTTTCATTGATTTTGTTACTTGTCTACCTAGCTAAAATACTTCAGGGAAGAAGAAATCTCATAAAATGAAATTTATATAAGCAAGTTCTAAATAGTTTCATGAAAGATTTGGAGGTGAGATTTATTGTCTTGAGTCTTAAAAATCATTGGAACGACGACTTGGAATATAATTATTTTTCTCTCCATATACTTTCCATGTATGTTCATGACTATAAATTGTTAAATTATCTCATTTCTTAAGGCCCAACTTGTTCAGGTAAGTATTTTGCTATTGGAAATATTCACTTTGCCTTTGGTTTACCAAATACTAACCTGAGTTTTGAAATAAATAAAAGTGGAGTGGTCATTCAGAATATTTGATTTCATTGTTTTTCATTCAGAAAGCAAGAATCAGTACTAAAACCCATATGCTCCCCAACAGTAATTTTTTATTTGTTTTTATAAATTTATTTATTTATTTATTTTTGACCGCGTTGGGTCTTCGTTGCTGTGCTCGGGCTTTCTATAGTTGCGGCGAGCGGGGACTACTCTTCCTTGCGGTGAGCGGGCTTCTCATTGCGGTGGCTTCTCTTGTTGCGGAGCACGGGCTCTAGGTGCGTGGGCTTCAGTACTTGTGGCACGCGGGCTCAGTAGTTGTGGCTTGTGGGCTCTAGAGCGCAGGCTCAGTAGTTGTGGCACATGGGCTTAGTTGCTCCACGGCATGTGGGATCTTCCTGGACCAGGGACCGAGCCCATGTCCCCTGCATTGGCAGGAGGATTCTTAACCACTGCACAGCCAGGGAAGTCCCCAGTAATTTTTATTTATAGAATTTAACAAATTTTAAGGTGTTATTAGAAAGGTAAAGGCCACTATTTTGTCTTTACATAATACATAATTCTGAGAATACTTAAAACTTTTATTTTCAAAATATTTTTTCAACTGTATCAAGCACCCTTCAACAAATGATTCCTCAATTCTCTCTCACTAGTGAAAAATCAAATGAAAATGCTGTCCAAATGATTGAGGAACACTGATTGTCTTACAAGCTGATAAACTAAACAACATAAACAAACACAGCTCAAAAAGTTCAATTTCTTTGATGCAGCAGCTAAAACTCTATATAGAGCACGCTCTACTCATCTCCAGCCCTAGGCACACCTTTCCAATGTTTTGATCACACAATACCTTGCCTAACTTGTTGGTTCTTTCCATAGATCAAAGAAGTAGAAATGAAGAATTAAGCAATTAACAGATCACTAGGTCGCTTCCCTAGCTTCCCGTCAGTAATCTCTCGAACAAATTGTGTGAACGAGATAGCACCTAAAGAAAAATCATGAGTCCACAAGCCTGCACACAGTAGGGGGTGGCGATGACTCTGACTCCCTATCTCAATGATTAACTGAGATTACTTCCCTTTTCCCATTTAAAAACCTTGGTGGCTGTGCAGAATCTTCAGACGTGATTTTCGGGGGACACTGAGTCTACCATTTCCCCAGATTGCTGGCATTCTGATTAAAAGCAACTTTCCTTTCTACCAAGAAATGCTTCTTGGTATCGATTTTTGAGCAGCGAGCAGTTGGACCTGATCCAGTAACAATGTGAGTAAAACTACATATTTCAAGTGAATATGATCTCAGGGGGCCTTGGCCTGCAGCAGCTTGAAGCAGGGTTTCCGTTCCCAGCCAGAGACTGAGGTCAGGCAGCGGCAGTGAGAGTGCTGAATTCTAGCCACTAGACCACAAGGCCCTGGCCCATCAGCTGTGTAGAAATGAATTTCCACATAGAGATGGAAAGTAGTGAAGCAAGTACAGTGTTCATTAGGAGGAAAAAGAGTACAGGATGTGTGGATAGACACACAGGAGGGCTCAGAGTCGCACCCTTGTGGTAGTTTGAATCACTTTTATGGGGCATGTGTTCTGGGTTCCCTTTGACCAATCATCTTGCTTTGCCTGGTTCTGACTCCGTATTTGGTATAACTCAGGATCCTCCCCTGTGTGCGTGCGCATCTCTTAGCCAAGATGGACTAGTATGGGGTGGCGCCCCCTCCCTTTTTGACCTCCAAGGAGCCTTTCTGCATATGTGTAGTCGGGGAGGTCTCCTTGACTTCCAGAATGAGGAATATGTGGTCTTTTATCTCTTATCTGGGCAGGGCCCAGCCTCCTCCATCATCCTGCTTTTATGGAGTTTCTGCTATTATGGAGTTTCTGTCCTCAGGAGAGAAACTGTTCAGCCTGGGGCCCATCTATCTCCTGCCTCAGTTAAAAGTAACATCTTAATTTACAAAATTTAAGTGAAATATACACTGTAAATTTATTGATGTAGTAATGACACAACGATGACTTTTATATACATTTCAATATATTACGTATATTTCAGTTGTGATGTAATTGGATTGATTGATTTATTTATTTTTTGGCTGCGCCACATGGCTTGTGGGATCTTAGTTCCCCGACCAGGGATTGAACCCGTGCCCCTTGTAGTGGAAGCACGGAGTCTTAAACACTGGACCTCCAGAGAATTCCCATCAATATATTACATATATTTCAAATTTTCTTAAATTTTTCTCCTCATGCATAAGCCTTCATTAAAAACACACTTTTCCACGTTGCATTACTCAAGATACCCATAAAGTATATGTTTCTAAGGTGAGAGCAAGCTTTATGTAGAACCTGCAGAAGAATAAAGTCCTATATCAACCTGTTGTAGTCTATATCAGGGCTTCTCAGCATTGGCATTATTAATGTGTGAGGACAGATGATTCCTTAGGGGAGCAAAATTTGCCACCCCAGAATGTCTCTTTGGCATGTAGATTATTTGAGCTGAAAACAATCAAGGCCTGAAAAACTCAGGAAGAACCTTCGACCTTTCCCCTAACTGCCTAAAGAATGTAGATAAAGGCCCTGATCCTGGAAGGGAGCCAGCACCATAGATAACTATAGTATAAACTAGGTGTGTAGACGGGGAGGAGCCTAGCGAAGTCGGCTTGTTAAAATTCCTCTCTGGGTCCCATTGTCTCTGCCTGGCCCAGCAAACGTTTATTTACCAAACATTTGCTTTTCCATCTCCATGTGAATTGCTTTCCTCCTCTTTGAAGTCCGAAATCACTACCCCCAACATCCTCTCGTCTGTAGCTGAAGATGGTATTTAAGGTGAGGGCTTTGGCCATTCTGTAGAGTTACTCAGTTCTCCTGGGTCTCTCCCATGTACACATGTTATTAAACTTTGATTTTCTCCTGTTAATCTGTCTCACGTCAATTTAATTCCTAGACCAGCCAGAAGAACCTAGAAGGGTAGAGGAAAATTTCTTTCTCCCCAAGAATTCCTTGCTGTGGGGCTTGCCCTGTTGCATGTTTAGCAGCACCTGTGGTGTCTACCCAGCATTTACCCACTAGATGCCAGTAGCAACTTTCCCCAGGTTGTGACAACCAAAAATGTCCCTGGACATTGCCAAATATGCCCTAGGGGGCAAAACTGTCCCCGGCTTGAGAACTCCGTATTGATGCTTGAGTTGAGACCTGAGTATTATTCTACATCTCTAACTAGTGGAGAAGGAAAATTAACAGTTTCATATTTTATACAGACCACCAAAAATTAAGGTGGAAACTGAGAATGATCAATGTAACTCAAATGGTAGATTTTTTTTTCCTGATTTGATCTAAGAAAAGCAAACAAAAATAGGATCTTTTCAGAACTAAGCAGATTTTTAAAAATCACTTTTCTGTGAAGACTTTAAAATACAATTAATCACAGCCCATAAGGTCATTCGCAGATAGGTGTGTACATATGTCATAGTGATTGGGCCAGTGTATGGGCTGTGCAGTGTGTATCAAGAGCGCAAGGGGACGAGGAGAAAAGCTGGAACTCAGAAATCAGACTTCAAATAGAATACGAGTCAGGACAGTGGGGGGGTAGAAAGTCAGGAAAGCAAACAGAAATCAAGTGCAATAAATCGTTTGCAAACACAGAAAAGAGTCATCACACGGGACGTTGCCAGAAACTGAGAGAATAAATCAGGGCAGGGGGCAAATTATATGCATGACTGCAGCAGCAAGAGCGTTACCCACACTGACACCGCCTCAGATCGCTCTCCTCACCTAAACTGGCTTATTTCCCCTCCCTGTAGGGAGACTCATCCCCAGTAAACCTGGCCTAGAAACCTGTATGTGGTGATCACTGACAGCAGCAATCTGTGTCAGTGGTGTAGGATCAGACCTGCTTGCTTGGCAAAAGCATTTCTGTGACTCTGTGTCCAGCAACAAAGCGCAAGTGAACAGACTGTGTCTACCCTGACATGACTGGTTTCCACCTCATTGTTGAACTGATGGCTGCTGGTTTTCCATAGGGACTGTGAACATACACTTAGACTGGGAATGTGATTGATTGTGTTTATATCTGCTTTCTCATTTTCCGAGTGAATTACCCCAGAACACCTCTTCAAGGTGCTAAAAGGCCCTGTGGAGTAAATTTAAACAATGTCAGAAGTCACACTTTTTCCATTTGTGTATTTCTCATCTGTTTTGTTGTCTTTATAGCATCTATAGCCATTCGAAATTCTTTTTGCCTAGTTTATTGTGTCTCCTGCACAGAAATATGAGTTCTAGGAATGCTGGGACCTTACTGTCTTACTAGCTTCTCTCATCTGTGTCCCCAGCACCTAGAACAACACTTGGCTTATAATAGGCATTCAATAAATATTTGTTGAATGAATAAATGAATGAATGAATGGGCAATAAGCAATTGCAGGAAACGTTTCTCCAATTTGGTCCTCCAAGTAATGAGCCCTTTTAAATATTTCAATCTCAAATTATGCTACCTACGCAGTAATACCATGGATGCTGTCAGTCACCCTCCTCTGTGCTTTGGAGGTGTCAGTGACAGTGTCGACAGAGGCTCTGAGGATATCTCTGCACAGATGACCAAATCACTCTGATCTCTTCCATCTTGACATGAGACACTAAAGACCGCGTGCCAGCCTGAGAGCTAGAAGTAGCGTTAGTGGCTTTGGGGTAAAAGAGAGACCATGACGCAAAGCAAGTAATGAGGAGTTATGTTTTTACCTGCCCTCCATACAATTAAATCTTGACCTCCAGCTGTATCTAAATAGGAAATAGAAACGTTTGAATTTAGATAACCCAGTGAAGTGCTACCTATGCCAGATACAATGCATGGGATTAACACCTCTTACAGAAGAAATCACTGCACTAATTAGATCCCAGGAGCCATCACCTGCGACAATGAGCAGAGAATAGTAAATGTGGTACCATATGCATGACTAGCTCAGTGGATGAATAAATATTAGCTGTTCAGAATCCGTTCCCAGTCCAGCCTCTGCACAGTGAATACTCTAGATCTGAGAAGCTGTGGTATGCCACCCAACTCAAATTTGGTAAAAGCAAAGTGAATGGGTTGTATAAGGGAAAAATGGAATCAAAAACATTGGTATTTTGAAGGAGGAATTCACAGCTGGACAAAGCAAGCTGTGAAAATTCTGCTTCCTTGCTAAAAGAGCTGGCACAGCCTTTGGAATGGGCCCTCATGCTAAGGAGCTCAAAGGATGCAAAAGATTTAACAGAGTTCTTTGAAAATTATGCTATTTGAGGGGCACACTACTCTAGTTTGCTCAGTTTTGCTTTTATGCATAGGCTTTACTTTTTTTTTTTTTTTTTTTTTTTTTGCGGTACACGGGCCTCTCACTGCTGTGGCCTCTCCCGCCGCGGAGCACAGGCTCCGGACGCGCAGGCTCAGCGGCCATGGCTCACGGGCCCAGCCGCTCCGCGGCATGTGGGATCTTCCCGGACCGGGGCACAAACCCGTGTCCCCTGCATCGGCAGGCGCACTCTCAACCACTGCGCCACCAGGGAAGCCCCAGGCTTTACTTTTAATGAATCTATACAATAGTTATTTTCCTTAACGGAGAAGAATTTTAGGAAAGTTCTTTGGATTCTTAGAATCTCCATACAACTTTACACTATTTCTGAATATAAACAATAAGCTGTATTTAGTTTTAAAATATAAGAGATGACAGGGGTATAAGAATTCAAGACCTCTTTGGAATTTAAGATGCGTTCAGTAATTCCAGAGTGGAAGAGTAACACTAAAAAAAAAAAAGATCATTCTCATTCTTGGAAAGAACAATGATTTTAACACAGCTGCTAATACAGAGAGAACAAGGTAAGGAGGAAGACAATTTCAAAAAGAAAAATCTGCATCCAAATGTAATGTCATTTATTTACAAACCCACTGGTCTGAAATAAGCCTGACGTGGAAAAAGGACTTCGGAGGAACGCATGACCAGCGCCTTACTCCCAGCTGTTCTTTGGACATTTTTTCCTTGATTTCTCTTCTCACCTTTTTCAAGTTCCTTTATTAATAATGTAGTAAAGACTACTAGTTACTGACCCAATAGGCTTGTTTTTTCCTTCTTTAGTAATAGAACCCCAAACTTGTCTCTTGTGTCAATATGCTTGACTAAATGACTGCATTTCTGAATCTCCTTGGCAGAGAAAACAAGTGAGAGAACTAAATTTTGGCCAATGTAATATAAGTGAAACTGTTGTGTGGGACATTCAGGAAGGCTCCTTAAAGGTAACTGACTCCATTGCCTAACCTCCCTCCTTCTTACGAATGCATAGAACACAGATGCAATGGCTAGAGCTTCAGTAGCCATAGTAGACCACATTAGGAGGGTGGAACAGAAAAAGAGAAGGAATTTCAATTCCTGGTGACTTTATAATCACACTACCAGCCTTGGATGTCCAGTCCTAGAATTACTTTAGATGAGAGGAAAATAAACTTCTCTATTGCTTGTCAGTACTAATTTAATTTTTGTGTTAGACAATTGAATCAAATTCTAATTGATGTAAAACACTAATAAGAATTGCCCAAAGTTAAAACAATGAAGGAGCTAGGGAAAAGCAGATGCAAGGGTATTTAAAAAAATGAGGTGGAGCACCATTTGTCACTGCAAAATATGTCTCTTTGGCATAAGGATTATTTTAGGCTGTTTACTTTAAATACAAAAACAAACAAAAAACAGACATGAGTGAAACTCTGAAAGCCAAGTAGACGTTAGTTACCTTTTTATAAGAGCAATTTATGTTTATAAGGGAAATCTCCATTTGTAGGAGTGTCTTCCTCTCTGTACCAGGAAGAGGAGGAACTACTAAATCTGGAACTCTTATCCATGGAGAAGGCATGGACTTAAATCTGCATAACAACAATACACTTGTTTACTGTGCTTTGTCTGAAAACCTGGCTCCACCCACCCCAACATCTTCATTTGTCTTCATTTATTTTTAAAATTTATTTTATTTATTTATTTTTGGCTGCATTGGGTCTTTGTGGCCGCACGTGGGCTTTCTCTAGTTGCAGCGAGTAGGGGCTACTCTTCGTTGTGGTGTGTGGGCTTCTCATTGCAGTGGCTTCTCTTATTGCGGAGCATGGGCTCTAGGTGTGTGGGCTTCAGTAGTTGCGGCGTGTGGGCTCAGTAGTTGCAGCACATGGGCCCTAGAGCGCAGGCTCAGTAGTTGTGGCACACGGGCTTAGTTGCTCTGTGGCATGTGGGATCTTCCTGGACCAGGGCTGGAACCCGTATCCCCTGCATTGGCAGGTGGATTCTTAACCACTGCACCACTAGGGAAGCCCTTCATTTGTCTTTAGCTCAAGATGGTTTTTAAGGTGGTGACTTGGGCCATTTCAGGGAGTTACTCAGTTTTCCCAAGTCTCTCCCATGTGTACAGGAGGGATACATATTATTAAACTTCTGTTTGTATGGTTTCTCTGTCAGAGTCTCCAGAAAAGAACCAACACTGCTGACACCTTGATTTCAGGCTTTTGGCCTCCTGAACTATGAGAGAAAACATTTCTGTTATTTTAAGCCACCACATTTGTGATAATTTATTACAGCAGCCCTGGGAAACCAATACAGGGATCTAACATAGATTTTCTCATTTAATCTTCACAACAGCACTGTCAGATGTAAATCATTATACGTGAATTTTTAGATAAAGATTGTGAATCAGAAAGAAAAGCTAACTTACTTCATTCCTCTGACACGTATGCGGTGCCTATTCTATGCTAGACTCTGCTTATATACTGGGAAGCATAGAGGTAAAGAATTGTGCAAGGAGGGACTTCCCTGGTGGTCCAATGGTTAGGACTCTGCGCTCTCACTGCTGGGACCAGGGTTCAATCCCTGGTCGGGGAACTGAGATCCCACAAGCCCTGCGGCACGCCCCTCTCCACCCTCAAAAAATAAAAACCAATGGAAAAAATAAAAAATTGTGCTAGGAAGCAAAAATTACAAAAGGTCAACCCAGAATTTGGATCCACATTGCCTGCCTCCAAAGGCATTATGTCCTCATCACACAGCTCAGCAATGATCCTACAATTCTCCTCAACCATGTGGTGCTGATTCAGTACTAATGCTGTCTACAAAGTCTTCGTATGTGGAAATTATACTTCACTGATGGTCCCATCTGTGTCTCAGTGCTTTTTTCCCAATAAGACCAAGCAGGGCAACAGACCACAGGATTTACTTTCTACAAACAAAATGCTAAGGGTGAAATTTCTCTCTTCAGAAAAGGAGCTGAAATAATGGCCTCTCTCCTTTGAAAGGGGAAATGTTGTCTTCTGTAATCCATTGCAAAGAGGGTTCTGTACCATCTGCTCATCACATCTGGGTCAAGGGCAGTATGTCTGAAGATGATTGATTTCACTGAAAACAAAAAAGGGTAAAAAAAAAAAAAAAAAAACCAAAAAACAAAAAAGGGTTTGTTGGTTCCCAATTCTGAAATCATACAGGGCCAAGCATGACTGAACAGCCTTCAGGTGCAAGTCTCAGCAGAACCTCATTTTGACTTATTTCCCCAATAGAATAAGGATTGTCCTGCTCTAGGCACAAAGACGCAGAGGGCAGAGTGAACTGTACTGGGTTTGAGGTCAAACAGAACTGGAGTCAAGCCTTGACTACGTTACAGTGACAAAGCTGTAGAATCATAACACGAGAGGATTAGAAAGTCATTCACTTTCACTTCTCTAGTTTACAGATGACGAAATTGAAACCAATAATGGGGAAGGGATTTGGCCACGGTTATGCAGAAAGGCTAGACGGCAGAGTCAGAAATAGCACAATTCACTCCTTTAGGACGAATGCCATTTCCACAAGTCATGTTCATTTTTGAACCTCAAAATCCTTGTCTGTAAATTAAGACTAAAGAGACCAGCTTGGCATACCTAATAGGGTTACTGTGATCATCAAATGAGAGAATCTATATGAAACAACTTGGGTCAAACACTTCCTATCTCTGGGCCTCAAGTTCAACTAACTTTCAAATGAGGAGCTTCCACTAGATGATACCTCAGTTATAATGTTTGTTGTTCCTATGTGTTTTATCAGTGCAGAGTGGTATATGTATGTATTCTACCTCCATATTTCCATAGTTCCTGAACTGAACAATTTGTCTCTTCTTGATTTAGTTTATTTTAGCAACAGTGAACAAAGTTTTTGAGGTCAGATAGAAACAAAACTGGCATCTCTATACCAAGGATACTATGCATTCCATAAAAGAATATAATTAGAAGGGACCTTCAAGATGGCAGAGGAGTAAGACGTGGAGATCACCTTCCTCCACACAAATACATCAGAAATACATCTACATGAGGAACAACTCCTACAGAACACCTACTGGATGCTGGCAGAAGACCTCAGACTTCCCAAAAGGCAAGAAACTCCCCATGTACCTGGGTAGGGCAAAAGAAAAAAGAAAAAACAGAGACAAAAGAATAGGGAGTGGACCTGCACCTCGGGGAGGGAGCTGTGAAGGAGGAAAAGTTTCCACACACTAGGAAGCCCCTTCGCTGGCAGAGACGGGGGGTGGGGTGTGTGGGGGGGTGGTGACGGGGGTGGGGAAGCTTCGGAGCCATAGAGGAGAGTGCAGCATTCTGAAGTTTGCAGTTCCTTTAGCCTGAGCATGAGAGATGCTTGTAGTGTTAGTGTTTTACATGATATGCCTGAATATATATATATATATATATATATATATATATATATATATATATATACACATTCAGCATTTACGTTAACAATGAAATTGATGAGTCAATGGCTATTTCTATTTACATTTCATTGCCAGATGGCTGAATATATATTTGAGCCCAGTCTTATTAGAATATGGTCAAACCTCATAAAGGAACAAAGAACAAAACCTGGTTACCAGAAGCTTTCCGGTATTTTGTGACCCTCGTTAATCCATCCTTTCCCTACTTCCCTGTTTATATTTTGGAGTTACTGATATTCCCTTTCTTAAATATGCCAGTATCTCCAAATCTGTATTAAAATGGTGCCCAGCCACTCAACTGAATGAAAGCGTATTGGATGTAAATCTCTTCACTTGTTACTCTCTCATTGTCACCTGTCGCGTACACCTATGACTTTTTGGCACTGCGTCTGATTTTAGCAGGAAAAAAACACCCACATATTAATATTGCTGCACACGTTTTCTCATTTGCGTTATGTTCTTGCAATCTTTACTTTCTAAGCCCTTCTCAGTTGTTTTCCCTTCAGTTACCCTGTACGGTCCCAGGGCACATATTTCAATATCTGGCCAATAAAAATACAAACTTGAACTAAGGCGGGAAACAAAAATGCTAGGGGTATAACTCCTCTTAGAAACTTTAAGGTACATTAGGATATTTGTAGAATAGAATGTTTTCCCCAAATTCCTTTTCTAAGATTTAAGAGTGAGTGAGGCAGATGCTCTAGTTCATATTCCTGGGCCCATTTATAGACCTCTTAAGCTGGTATCTCAGTTGGATGGGGCCCAGAATTTGCAACTTAAACAAGTGTCCTAGCAGATTCTGATGCTGGTGGTCTGTGAACAATAGTTGAAGAAACACTGTCTTTCAGGAGTGAGAAAATATTTCAAATATCTCAAAATGCAGATGAGTTTTAATCCTAGTTTTCCTATTTATTACTTGTATGACCTTGATTCAATTTGTAGAATGAGGATAATAATATTCGACTAGCCTAATTCACAGGGTTATTATATTTATTTATTTATTTTGCGGTACGCGGGCCTCTCACTGCTGGGGCCCCTCCCGTTGGGGAGCACAGGTTCCGGACGCGCAGGCTCAGCGGCCATGGCTCACGGGCCCAGCCGCTCAGCGGCATGTGGGATCTTCCCAGACCGGGGCACGAACCCGCGTCCCCTGCATCGGCAGGCGGACTCTCAACCACTGCGCCACCAGGGAAGCCCCACAGGGTTATTATAAAATCAAACAAGAAAATATATATCAGTGGTTCCTAAGTCAGGCTTTGCATCAGAATCACCTAGTGCTTATTAAAAATAAAACGGTGTGGGCCTCACTCCCAATCCACTGGATCATAATTCTGGAGAAAGGGTCTTGGTATTCCTTTTACCTCTCTCCTCTGTTGGAGCCTGTTTTCTGGATATTGCATTTCCTATTTTCTTGTTTTATGCCCTTGTTTTAATGGAATACATCAGTCAGCAGGTTCCTGAGAAAGAATGCAGGAGAAGAATTTAAAATATTTGAACCTGAGGTTATTCAAACCAAGAATAATCAATTCTTGGTTTGGCTAAATATATAATATTATGTAGGACATTATCTCCCTTCAGAATTTTTAAAGCATAATTCTAATGCCTCTTTCTTTTTTTGTATGCAATTTAGTTTTTTTCCCCAATATTTTTCTCTTTCAAGGAATTTTCGTCTTTATCTATTAGTTAACTATTTCTCATGTTCTACATTCCTTACTGTTGATCTGAGCTTCTACCAGGCATCATTTCCACTCTTTGAAGAAATCATTTAGCATTTCTTTGAGTGCAGGTCTGCTGGTAACAAAGTCTTTCAGCTTTTGCTTATGCAAAAATGACTTTATTTCACTCTTTTGTGAAGGATACCATCATCTAATATAGAATTCTGGGTTGACTACTTTTCTTTTGGCTCTTTGAAGATGACATTCAATTGTCTTATGGTCTCAATTGTTGCTGAAGGGAAGTCAGCTCATTTGTATCTTTGTTCCTCTGTATTTAACGTCTTCCCCCCGCCCCCGCCCCGACTAAAGATTTCTCTGTCTTTGGTATTTAGTAGTTTGGCTAGATAAAATTAGGAGTGCATGCATAAGTGTGCACCTGTGTGTTAATTTATCCTGTCCAGGATTCACTGAGCTTTTATATATAATCTTTAAATTGGCTACTTTGATCAAATTTGGGAAAATTTCAGGCATTAATTCTTCAAATGTTGTGCAATTCATTCTCACTCTTCTCCTTCTGGAACTCCAAAAAGATGTTTATTGAATTTTCTTATGGTGGCACAAGACTGAAGCTCTATTCATTTTCTTTCAATCTCATACTTTCTTGGTTCTTCAGGTTAGATTGTTACTACTGATCTTTATTTAAATTCACTGAGTCTTTCTTCTTCTTTTTTTAAAAAATTTTTACTGGAGTATAGTTGATGAGTCTTTCTTCTGCCATCTCCAAACTGCTGTCAAACACATCCAGTGGATTTTACAATACAGTATTGTACTATTCAGTTTTAGTTTATCCATTTGATCCTTTTCATAGATTTCCATTTTCTTCTTCAGAGATCCCCTATTTAAGGCATTTTCCTTCAAATATTCTGACATAGTTTTCCTCTGAAACTTTGAAAATATTTAATATATCTACTTTAAAGACTTTGCTAAGTCTACCATCTGGGTCATTTGGAGTTTGGTTTCTATTGATGGCTTTTTTTCATGAACATGGACTGCATTTTCCCATTTCTCTTCATATCTAGTATTATTTTAAATGAACTTTGAAGTGTAAAATTAGATTACTTTTTACAAATATATGCATCCATGCAACCACCATCACAATCAAGATGTAGGACATTTTTATGTCCCACACCATAAAATGTACCTTTATGCTTCTTCCCAGTTAGTCTTCATTCATTCCCCTGTCCTCAGGCAACTACTAATCTATTAATACATTCTGTTTCTACAGAGTAGATTTCATTTTCCTAGAGTTTTACATAAATAAAGCTATACAGTATGTTCTCTTTATGTCTGGCTTGTTTTATTCAACGTAATGTTTTTGTGATTCACGCACATTGTGTGTATCCATAGTTCTGTTTTTGTTTTGTTTTGTTTTGTTTTGTTTTGTTACTGAGTAGGGTTCTATTATATGGATATACCACATTTTATTTATCCATTCACCTACTGATGGAAATTTAAGTTATTTCCAGTTTTTGGTTATTATGACAAAAGTGTGCTATAAACATTTGTGTACAAGTCTTGATGTACACAAGAATTTTTATTCTTCTTGTGTAAATACCTAGAGGTGGGCTGGCTAAGTCATTTTGTAAGTGTATATTTAATTCTATAAGAATGCTTACCAAAGATGTTGAGTGATTTGACATTCTTACCTGCAATGTATGAGAGATCTAGATATTCCATATCCTCAATGGCACTTGGTATTGACTTCTTTTTAATATTAGCCAATTTAGACTGTTATGGAAGTGATGATGTGGTCTTTCTGGCCTGGCTGGACTGAAGCTCTAATGTCCCCTAGCACTACTGAACCTTTAGTATCTCTGTTCTGGTTTTAACTCCATTGAAGCTGCTCTTTGGTAAATTATGGATAGCCTCATTCTGCATATGTTAAACCCAAACCTCAGCAACTAACTCACGGGGGACCCCTAACAGACTTCTAGAGCCACTTCTCTGCTCAGGCTTCTCCTCTCTGTTGTCTACTACCCCTGGGTTCTGACCACTTCAGCTGCTATGCCTGGTGGATCTCGCCTCATCAGCTCAGGGTGACTGTCTTGGCCTCCAGCATGCTGCACTGTGGTCTGCAATGTATCCACAGGCACAGAGCTATAGTAATCATGGGCTCACCTCAGGAATTTTGCCTCCCTCAGAGATTGCAGTTTGTGTTGCCTGTTGTCAAAAGCCTGAAAGCAGTAGCCTCATACAATTTGTCCACTTTTATGACTGTTACGGTGAGAGAGCTACTCTCAGACGTTTTACCATCATAGCCAGAAGTAGCTCGGGAAGCTTTTCATTTTTCTCTTCATCCCTGGTGTTAAAAATTTCATGATATCATGAGCTTCTTTTCATTCCTCATTGTGCTGGGCCCTTTCAATCTGGAAAATCATACTCTTTAGTTTTATGAATTTATTTACTTCAAAAATTCCCTCTATCTTTTATTATTTCTCTTTGGAACTCCCGTTATTCAGATGTTAGACGTGCTAAAATGATCTTCTAGGTTTTTTTCTTAAAAAAATCCTTTCCTATCTTATATTTCTTCTCTTTTTGTTTTAATTTCTGGGAAATTTCCTCAATTTTATGTCCCACATTATGTATTGATTTTTAAAAATTTTATGCTCTCATATATTTAATTTCTAATATTTATTTATTATTCTCTGAATATTCCCTTTTTACAGAAAACTTTTATTTTAGTTGGTATGGACAGTATATCTTTTCTTATATCCGAATATATAAAGGGTATTTTTGCATTAAGTGAACGTTTTCTAGTGTAACATTTTAATTCCTTAAATGATTCTTTTTCACGTTTACTATTTTCCTAGTGATTGCTCGGGTTTACTACATTCATTTTAACTTATAATCTACTTCAAATTTATGCTAACTTAATTCTAGTGAAAAGTGTTAAAACTGTATAACTCTAATCTCTATAGAATTATAAAGGTCTATTCTATTCCCCACTTTTTGTGCTATTATGATAGCTATTAATAGATCTATACATGTTACAAACCTAAGAATATATTCTTTTAATTATTACTTTATAAAATTTTATGTAATACAAAAAAGCTTAGAGAAGAAAAGAGAAAAAGTATACTTACATTTATAGGTCATATTATTAACCTTATTTACCATTTCTGGTTTTCTCATTTTTTCCTACGGATCTGAGGTCTCACCTGGTCTCAATTCCTTACTCCAATACAACTTTGCACCTACTGCCTCCTTTGTGCTGTTGTTGTCAAATATATTACACTTATATATGTTATAGGACCAATAATACACTTATATACATATTATTTTATACAATTAAAACATCACTTAACAGAAGAAGAGGAAATATGCATTTATGATGTCTTTTACAATTATACAATGACCTTCACCAGTGCTCTCTGATATTCTGTGTGATTCAAATTTCTGTCTGGTGTCACCTGCTTTCAACCTTGAAGAAATTCCTTTAATATTTTTTGTAAGCTAGATCTGTTGGCAAAATCTTCCCTCAGTTTTTGTCTGTAAATGTTATTTCTCCCCCTCATTTTTGAAAGGTCTTTTCTCCCCGATATAAGATACTTGGTGGAAAGTATCTCTTGGCCTCTGCTGTAACACGGGTCCTATGGAGCAGCAAGCCACACAGGATTTTTTGTTCTCAGAGGGCCCCGGGCATCGGGAGCACGCCAGTTCTCATCAGTACTTGAGACAGGTGACACAGGCGCGTCAGAAACCAGTCCCTCAGGAAGGCCCCCAGAAAAGCTGCAATGTCGGATGCGTGCTCCACTCCTTCCCCCCTGAAGGAGAGGCTGCCAAGCTGTATCAGCCTCTGTCAGTGGCAGCACAGGTCCTTTGGAGCAGCAGCACACTGCCTTGCTCTTTTTTGTTCTCAGTGGCCGCCAGGCATCTAGAGGATGCCATACCCCATCAGCATGCTGAGACAGGAGACACAGAAGCCAGTCCATCAGGCAGCTCCCCTGAGAAGCCAGAATATTGGACTATGGTCTAATCTTTTTTCCTCCCCGGAGAGAATCTGGAAGCTGGGAGTTCCCTCCCAATTGTGTGGCAAAGTCCAGAGGGAGGGACTATGAAGAGAGGGTGCCAGTAATTTTCCGACTGGCTCTGATGTGGCTGATTTTACACTTACCTTGGGTGCAAGGGCCTCTTAAATGGTTTCTGGATTTCTCACGAAGGGAACTGGTCCATATATTGTTGTTAAATTGGTGTCTCCATGGGAGGACAGAGAGTCTCGGGCTTCCTATTCTGCCATCTTGCTGTTGGTGCACCAGGAGCTCTCTGGCTTCTGTGTGGAAAATAGTTGAGGCAGGGAAGAAGCAGTTAGGTCAGTTAGGAGGCTATTTTCAGGTGTGATGTGATAGTGATTTGGACCAACATGGTAGCACTGGAGGGTGAGGTACGGTGGGATTCTAGAATTGTGAAGAAGATATGACAATGATGACCCAATGATTTTGTTCTGAGCAACTGAATGGTTGGAATTGTTTTTATTTAAAATGGGGGGGAGATTTCCAATGGAACAGACTGGGTAGGTGGGGAGGGGAAAGATCAAGAGCTTGTTCTGGAGATATTAATTTAGAGTTGCCTAAATGCAGTCAATTGGAGATGTCAAGCAGGTAGTTAAACATGAGTCAGGAGTTCAGGAGAGAGGGACTACTTGGGTTTTTACTTAAACAAAAACAAAAAACAAACTAACGAAAAACTCCACCAGAACAAAAGCATCATGATGGTAAGTACTTTTGCCTGTTTGTTCAATTCTGTTTTGTTCTCTTTCTAGAATAATCTGGCTCATATAATAACTATAAATATTTATTAAATAGTATTTCATAGTTTTTTATAAGGCTAAATAGATGAAAGAAACATACGTTCAGTCAACCATTGGATGACCCATTGGCTGAATCAGAAGTTCATAGTGACAAGTCTCTATCTTCAATTGTGTATTTGGCTTCCAGGGAGTAAAATAGATATTTCAGCCATGTATGTTGAAAAGGGGTGATTACATTGTCTTAGGTTCAATTTGTTATGAGGTTATAAAGTCCACTGGGTAATTTTATTATCATTGAAACTTGGCTGTAAAAAACCTCCAGAAATGTCACTCTGAATATGTTTATTTATTTATTTATTTTTACTCTATTGCCTTCTTTATTGTTTAGATATTTGACAGTGAATATGGATTGCTATATTTAATTAAAACGAGCAATAATACATAAGAACAAAGAAAGACCTCCAGAGTGTAACTGCCATAAAGAGTACTGACTGCACTGAGAGGCTGTGTCCATATTCCAATCAGTCTGTTCAGAGTGTTTGCATTCTCCTGGGAACGGCATTCAGTGGCAGCTAACAGCATAAGAAATTTATTCTTATTCTTGTCTTCATCCATTTTTTTTTAAATTGGAGCATAATTGCTCCACAATGCTGTGTTAGTTTCTGCTGTACAACGAAGGGAATCAGCTATATGTATGCCTATATCCCCTTCCTCTTGGACCTCCCCCACCACATCCCCACTCCCACCCATCTAGGTTGTCACAGAGCACCGACTGCACTTCCTGTGTGCATGTTCCCACTAGCTATCTATTTTGCACATGGTAGTGTATATATGTCAATCCTAATCTTCCAGTTCTTCCCACCCTCCCCTTCCCCCTCTGTGTTCACATGTCCGTTCTCTACGTCTACATCTCTATTCCTGCCCTGCAAATAGGTTCATCTGTACCATTTTTCTAGATTCTACGTATATGCATTAATATATGATATTTGTTTTTCTCTTTCTGGCTTACTTCCCTCTGCATGACAGACACTAGGTCCATCCACATCTCTACAAATGACCCAATTTCATTCCTTTTTATGGCTGAGTAATATTCCATTGTATATATGTGCCACATCTTCTTTATCCATTCATCTGTCATTGGACATTTAGGTTGTTTCCATGTCCTGGCTATTGTAAATAGTGCTGCAATGAACACTGGAGTACATGTGTCCTTTTGAATTATGGCTTCCTCAGGGTATATGCCCAGTAGTGGGATTGCTGTGTCATATGGTAGTTCTAGTTTTAGTTTTTTAAGGAACCTCCATACTGTTCTCCATAGTGGCTATATCAATATACATTCCCACCAACAGGGCAAGTGGGTTCCCTTTTCTCCACATCCTCTCCAGCATTTATTGTTTGTAGATTTTTTGATGATGGCCATTCTGACTGGTGTGAGGTGATACCTCATTGTAGTTTTGATTTGCATTTCTCTAATGATTAGTGATGTTGAGCATCCTTTCGTGTGTTTGTTGGCAATCTGTATATCTTCTTTGGAGAAATGTCTATTTAGGTCTTCTGCTCATTTTTAGATTGGGTTGTTAGTTTTTTGATATCGAGCTGCATGAGATTTTGAATCTATATTCGTATGACAGATTGGTTTATAATATTTTTCTCTTTTTAGAATTTATCAAATTTTCCTGTTGAGGTTATGACTGCATCATCAAAAGGACAGCATCCTTAGTATAGTTATAAGGCATCAAAGGTTACCAGTTTTAAAAGGCTCCTGAAACATACAACTGTTAGTAAGATATTTTTGAATGAGACTCTGCTCATTTAGAAACTATTCATTATATTATTTATAATTATTTTAAATAATTAGAGAGAAAGATAGATTGGCATATATATATGCTTGTGAATACATAATTAGTATATCAATTAATTTATTTCATGTATTAGCTAATTGGTTAGTATTAACCTAATTAGTTAAATTAGTTAGTTAACAATTGAAGTTATTGAACCAATCCAGGGCTGGTCCCTCATATTGAAAACACTAAGATCAAAAGCTCCACTACAATCCTTCAACCTTTTTCATATCAAATCTGTAATAGAGGGTGTGTTAATCAGCATAATGAATTTTAGACATGAGTTTTCTTCAGTGAAATGAATAACATTCCAGATATATGAAATGCCTGGAAATATTTTATAGGCCTCACTGCCTTTGCATAAATAGGGTAAAATAAAAAAGTAGGCCCAGTAGTTTATGTTCTTTGCAGTGGCTCCATCAGCCGCAGACTCCATCCCATTTTCAGGAGATTCTGTTGCCTGATGCCACTAGAAGTATAGTTGAATTCTATACTACTTTGTGCCACATCTGGTCTGAAGCTGGTTTGAATGAACCTCTAATGTAAGATGCTTGTGGAGTATCCAAAGGGACACAGAGCTGGGGTTTCATCCAGCTTACAGAACAGGTTGAATGACTGTTGGGGGAACTGGCTCCTAAAAATGTATATGGTAAAATGCAGATGAAATTTTGCTTGCATTGTAACACACTACTCTGTAGTAAGGTTGTGGGGGAGGAGACCTATGACCCTTGCTTGGCAAAAGAACCTACTTGTAGTGAAAATCCAATTTGGTTTAGGTCTATTTGCAACTCTCTGTTTTCCGCACTGCTCATGGCACTTATTCATCTCCTGTGACAAGTTTGAAAAATTTAATTGTCTACTCTGCACCAGCCTGTGAACTCCTTAGGGGCAGGGAGAGTGTTTTATTTGTTCATTTTTATGCTGCCCTAGCCTTAGCCCCTGCCTCGCATATAATAAACACTCGGTGAATCCTGATTGGGCAAAGTGAACTTGTGAGACTATTAACCAAGCTAAAGTGAATTTGACCCTACACCTTGAATCTAAGAAAAGTCAATTCATAACTGTGATTAAAGCTGTCTGTATAATCTGTTCAAGAAAAATAAGCACCTTTCTCTTTAAAAGGTCTTACCTCTTCATTTTTAACATCTTTGTCACATTAATGAAAAATAAAAGCTCACTTTTAAATAGTACCAATTTGCATCTAAATAATTAAAGAAGAACCCTAAGGAAAAAGTAACTTAAGATTCAATTGGTATTATGTGTATTGTAAAGTCTTATGAGATAATTTATTCCAAAGTGGTACATAATTCATAATTTTCAATGGTTTTCAAACTAATCTTCTCCTATACTTTCTATTAGCTTCACTGGATCCCATGTTATTTCTTTCTGAATGTTTAGAACATGAACAAGGCATCTGTTGAACGTTGCCCAGTATCTCATATATTTTATCACACCATCCTATATATTGCGTTGGCCAAAAAGTTCGTTCTATTTTACGTAAAACTAAAAGATACACTTTTCATTTTCACCAAAATCTTTATTGAACAATGTATTCACTAACCAAATGAACTCTGAACGAACTTTTTGGCCAACCCAATATATATATTTTAATTTGGATACATATTTATTTTCTAGAAATCAAAACAAAAAGATGTTTTCCACTACAAAGTCAAAACAGTCCCTCTAAACAGTGGATCTAAACAGATACAGGTATAACAGATAGCTGTAGCACTCTTTTTTTGGCAGTAGAAACCTCAAATTAAGAATACTAGATGCGCATGTATTTATGGGAGGCTTTGTAACTTGCTTTTGCGAATGCACTTCAGACTAAAATTGTTACTTATATTGCTCCTTAGGAAAGCAAACAAACAATACTATACAATACCTTAGATAATTTTCTCTTTGAAATGTAAAATCAGTGTCTCCAAATTTTATATCCTATACAGCTTATTTCAAGCAATATTTTCCTTCCTTCTAAAGAAAACATGTATAGGTAATGTTTTTCTGCATTTTAATTTTATGTGTACATGACAAACAAAATTTGACTGGTTTAACAAAGCCATAAAATGAATCTTATCCATAGGTTTTATCAAGTATGTTCTTGCCAACCCAGTGATGCAGAAGCACCTACACATGAAAAACTGGGTCCAGAGCCAGACTGAAGTTTCTATACTATCCCAAAATGCCATGAGTTGGCTGTGAGAAAGGTCAGCTGGGTAATCCTATGTAATCTTTGCAGGATGCTTACTGAGAAGAGAAGAATAGTTCTGAAAGCTAAAATGATGTTTAAGTGGGAACTTTCAGTGGTATTTTCATACAGCCTAGGCAAAGCATAGTTCAAAAGACAGAGTGATCAGAGAGAGTCCATAGCTCCACAAAAGAATGAACTAGATTAAAGAAATGGAAATAGGATAAATTAGGCTAGAAATATTAAAAAAATTTTTTTCAAGCATTCATTAATTCGTTCAAAAATTAGTGTTCACTTCCTCACAGCCATTAGGATGACTACTCTCAAAAAAAGAAAAGAAAAGAAGAAGTGGTTGGTGAGGATGTGGAGACATTAGAACCCTTGTACACTGCTGATGGGGTGTAAAATGGTGTACCCACTGTGGAAAACAGTATTGTGGTTCCTCAAAAAATGGAAAATATGATTACCAAATAATCCAGCAATCTACTTCTGGGTATATACTCAAAATAATTGAAAGGAGGGTCTTAAAAATCTATTTGTACACCCATGTTCATAGCAGCTATTATTCACAGTAGTTAAAAGGTAGAAGCCACCCAAGTGTCTATCCATGGATGAATGTATAAACAAAATGTGGTATATACATAAAATGGACTATTACTCAGCTTTAAAAAGGAAGGTATCTAAAATAGTCAAGAAAGCAGAAAGTAGAAGAGTGTTTTCCAGGGGCTGGGGGGCTGGTGGTGGTGGAGGGAGAAATGGGGTGTTGCTATTAAGTTTCAGTTATGCATGATGAATAAGTTCTAGAGGTGTACTGTGCAACGTCATGCCTAAAGTTAACAATACTGTATTGTACACTTAAAGACTTATTAAGATGGTAGATCTCATGTTAATTTTTTTTTTAAAGGAAGGAAATTCTGACATGCTGCATGTGTCATGAACTTTTCTCTTGAACCTTGAGGACAATATGAAATAAGCCAGTCATAAGAAGAAACACTGGATGATTCCACTTATATAAGGTACCTAGAGTGGTCAAATCCATAGAGACATAAAGTAGAATGGTGGCTGTCAAGGGCTGAGCAAAGAGCAAATGGGGAGCTGTTTAATGAATAAGGAGTTTTAGTTTGGCAAGATGAAAAGAGTTCTGGAAATCTGTTGCAGGATAATGTGAATATATTAGTTAGCACTACTGAACTGTACACTTAAAAATAGTTAAGATAGCAAATTTTATGTTACGTGCATTTTACCACAATAAAAAATTTAAAATAATTTAGAAAATTATTGTTGAGTGTCCAATGTGAAAACGCATTAGATGTTGGGAATATTAAGATACAAAGATAATGATTCCTTCCCTCAAGATGTTTAGAGAGTAGACAGGGAAAGAAACATTAATATTTGTGTATGCATGTGGAAAGTTCACAGGGGAAGGAACACCTAAATCTACATGGGCCAGTTACTGAGCTTCTGCATAAATAAGACTGGAGAATAACCAAGAAATACCATCATACTTGAGAATTTTTTCAATACTTGTTGTGTGAACATAAGTAAACTTCTTAGCCTCTCTGAGTCTCAATTTCCTCGTCAGTAAACATAGGAATGACCAATGTCAGAGTGTAATTGTAAGGATTAAATGAAATAATATATGTAAAGTTCCTAGCACAGTTTCTGGCACACAGCAAGTATCACACAGTAAGTTGTATCTGTTACTGTTAGTACTGTTGTTGAAACTCTGCAGGACCCCGTGAGGCCCTCCCTAGTACAAAGGCCTTTCTGTGTCCCCATTTCCCGTTTGTAGAAAAAACGTTTTAGCTTCCTAGACCTTCTCTGAGTTCCAAAGGACAGATTCAAACAGTAATTAGAGGAGTGAAGGAATGCAGAAAGAAACAATAGTGTGGGGATGGGGCAGGGTTCTGGTTCCTCCTGGGGGGGACGTACGTAACAACCTGATTATGATCTCTGAGTTCTTCTACAGGAACTAGGGCCCACACCCAGTGGAGGATGGTAACTTCAGGCTGAGCAAAAGCACATGGACCCCAGACTGGTTGGAACCAGAAGGCTGATGATTGAGATTCCTGGAACATCACCCTGTTACCTCACCACCAACCAATCAGAGGAGGGTTACACACACTGCAGCCCACCTCCCAAATTTTGTCTATACAAACTTCTTCTCTGAAACCCATTGGGGAGTTTGAGTCTTCTGAGCACGAGCCACCTGTTCTCTTTGCTTGGTCTTTGCAATAAATCTTTATCTGCTCTAAACTCCAACTTTTATGTTTGTTTGGCCTCATTGTGCGTCGGGCACACAAACTTGTGTTTGACAACACTGATTCACTATTTTTACTATTGTTGCTTTATTCCAGCATCAACTTTTCCTCTTGTATTGTTAAATATTGCTGCTTTCAACTTGGCTTCTTCTTTGGTATCTACTCCTTTCTCACCCCACTCCTTCTAGCCAGTGCCTCATCATTTCTCACCTGGGCAATCACAATGGAATTCTCCCTATTCTTATTGTTACCTTCCAAACCATCCTTTAAATTGTAGCTAGAGTTGTTTGGGTATGTGTTTTCCAAAAGAGCAGTTCAGATCATGTGACCCTGTTCTTTAAGAATCTTTAAAGCTTCCTTTGCTCACAAAACAACATCCAAATCCTTTGACATGCTGTTCTGAGTTCTCCTAAGTTGACCTCCCCACCCCCATCTTTTCAATTTTTTCTGTCACTATAGCGTGTGATGCTCTCCTTTATCCAGCCATAGTGGACTGCTCTCCATTTCCCAAATATGTAGTGCATTTTAACCATTTGTGCTTTTATACACAGCATTTCCTTTGGTTGAAATGCCATGCTTCACCTTTCAAATTTTTACTTCTTATCCTAGTTCAAATATCACCTCCTGCATTCATTGTTGAATAGCAGTTTGTCAGTATTATTGTTTATTGTCCTTAGTATTGACTTCTCCTTGCCCAAAAGAATCTAAATTCCTGAACTTCATATTCTGAATCACCCATGATCTGATTCCTTCCAAGTCTGCCTCTAACTGTCCCCTTACAAATATCACTGGCTCCAGCAAGCTGCCAAGTCCCTCCATCCTCCTATTTAAAGCCATTTATGTATTCAAGGCCTACCATGAACCCTCAGTAAGACTTCTCCTAAAATCCTGAACCCTGAGACCACCCCCAATGTGAAATTCTGTAATATCCTCTGTTGATATCCCTCACTACACCTTGGACTCTGTGCTCTGTGTATTAACATTTGACTTGTACTAAACTTCTAACTAAGTTGCTTCTCAGGAACAGAAAGAATCTTAAGTTTCTTTGTATTCCCAGCATCTTCTACTATCCCCTAGATAACAAGTGCTTGTTCAGAGGCTTGGTTTTAGAGAAGGAAGGGCTGAAAGGGATCTTAGGATTCATCTAAACTTGTCTCCTGATTTTACAGAGGAAGAAGGAAATTGGAGCACAGACAGGGTAAGGTGTTATCTATTTGGGGCTGCTTCTGATGCTATTTTAAATTTTATGAGATAGATTTTGGAATATTTGTTGAAAGTCTTTTTTTTTTTTTTTTTGGCCACACAGCTTGCGGGATCTTAGTTCCCCGACCAGGGACTGAACCCACAACCTCGGCAGTGAAAGCATGGAGTCCTAACCACTGGACCGTCAGGGAATTCCCTGTTGAAAGTATTTTTTCAAAATATTCCTTGCTTTGTTTAGAAGCCAATTTAGTTTTGGATCAAAAAGTTTATTATATACAACGTGATAACATTTATGCAGAAGTACAAAAGAATCTGTACTATTTTTTTAATTAAAAAAGCAATTTTAAAATAAATAAGCATGGACTTTAAAAAAAGGGGGATAAAGGGCTACAGGTTGTACAACATCATGAATGTGAATAATGCCACTGAATTATACACTTTAAAATAGTTAAAATGTCAAATTTTATGTTATATATTTTTACCATAATTTAAGAAAAACGAATGTTGTAATATAACAAACCCACTGAATGGTACACTTTAAATGGGTGAATTGTATGATATGTGAATTATATCTCAATAAAGCTGTTTTTTTTTTAAGGAAAAAGAGAGTTTTTCAGACTTAGTATTACTGCTATTATTGAAAATAAATGAGAAATTCTGGTGTTATTCTATAGTTTTCAACCAACTAGCTATATTTGCTACGTTTTCCTCTGTAGAAAAAAAGTCTGTTTTGTGTTTATGCCATCAAAAGAAGATATACTCTTACATTTAACCTCTTGAATATTTTGAGTTGAAGATACAGTGCTACCTATTGACCTATGACAATATGGCTGGTCCACAATTATTATGTTCTTTAGGTAAGTATCTTAGCTTCCCACAGTAAGAGGGAGGTAAGGGCTATGCTTCCTCTACCCCATGATCTTGCTAAAAGTAAGACGTTACTGTGTTAAAATAAAACAAGGTAGATCAATTTTTGTCAAACCTATATTAATGAAAAAAACAGATACAAAACCAGTTACACAATGAATCTTTGTAGCTCATGGGAATCTCACCCTCTGTCCTCAGGCAGTCCCAGGAGACCTCTAAGGCGGAAGCAGTGATATTCTGGTGGTTGTACTAGACAGTCTTCTTCTGGGGTCAGAGGTCAGAGACCTTCTAAAACGCAACACACCAATCACACAGATACAACACACAGAAGTACTTTAGAGTGACTCATTTTAGCAATCAAATCTTGTTCACAATTTAGGTGATTTAGTGGTATGTGACAGACTAGTTAAAAATAACTACGTAGCTTGCCCTTGATCTTAAAGCTAAGAAGTAACACTGCTAATAACAGACTATCATTTAGTGAGTACCTACTATGGGTCAGGTACAATCTTGATCTGGATTTCCACTAAAGTAGGCGTGAGATGAGACTTTGGTAGCTTATTCCAGGAAGCAGAAGTACGGCAGTGAGTGGGGACAATGAGACAGGGAAAACAAAAAGAGAATAAAGGGTGCATTAGGAGGAACTGTGTAGCAAAGCAGTTCTCAAAATAGTAGGTCTCAGGGACCCTTGTACATTTAAAACTTTGAGAGCCCAAAAGGTTTTGTTTGTGTGGGTTATATCTATCCAGGTGGCACTGGAATTGAGTCTTGTAGGGTGAGTAGGGCTTGAAATGAAGAATCCTTAAAAGAGACATGCCTAGATGGGGCATCAAATGTATAAAGTCATGTCAGAGTACGATCTACTTAGGAGACATCAACAGGAACAAAAACCATGTTTGCAATTGTGCAAAAGATGAGAGATGCACTAAATGTGCACAAATGAGAAAACGGTTAAGCAACAACGGTGCCCTCGTGTTTTGTAATAATATGCAATGATTAAAAGCAATATTCTAGATCAGAAATTTTCAAACGTTTTGGCCTTAGGACCCCTTTGCATTTTTAATAATTATTAAAGGCCCTAAAGACTCTAAAGAGTTTTTGTTTAAGAGTTTTTTCAATTGCTATTCTCTACATTAGAAATTAAACTGAAACAATTATAAAATAATTATCTATTAATTTACTTAAATATAACAATAATAACCCATTACCTGTTAACATATATAATTCACTTTACACAAAAAAGCCCTATATGTTTCAAAATGAAATATAGCACAAAAAGTATCATTGTTTTACATTTTTACAAACCTCTTTAATATCTAATGTAATAGAGGACAACGGGATTGTCAAATCTGTGTTTCCATTTAATCTGTAATGATATGCTGTTTTGGTTGAAGCATATGAAGAATATTCAGCCTTACTTAAATAGCTAGTTGGAAAAGGCAGAATTTCTTAAAGATAATTGCAATACGAAATCTGAAACCATATCAAGGACCACTTTGCATGCTGAATGAACTTCCACATGGATGACTTTGTAATGTCTGCATGGCCATTTGAAAAGTACTACTTCACATTTCTTAATATCACCACGTATCTCATCAGAAAAGTCTTTCAGTATTGGGAAGCTATGAAACTCATGGTGGTCGATACAAAATTTCCCAAAGTCTAATTTTCATCTGAATTGTCAAATATTATCATTGGAAGAACTACTGTCATCTGTTTTCTTTGAAGTATAGGCTCATTTCATTTATTTTTGAAGAAATGTCTGCAAAATAACGAAGTCTGAATAATCACAGTTTTTTTCTCTCAGTCGTTCTTTCATGTAAAAAACAGTGTTCCATGAAATATAGCAGCTAGTTGAAGACAACAATCTGACTTCAGTATGTGCTTTCGGAAGTGCTTTATGTGTGCTTCCCATTTTGTCACGCAGCATATTAAAAACACATTTGTTCAAGGGTGTGTAGGGAAGCAAGATTTGCCCCCCCCAAAATATGTCTCTTAGGCATGAGGATTAATTTAGGCTGATTATTTTTATGAAACAGAAGACTCAGGAAGTCTTTCTTTTTACCGTCCCCTGAGCTGCCTAGAGAATTTAGATAAAGGGTCTCTTCCAGAATAGAGCTATCTCCAGAGATATCTGCAAAGAATATGGGCTACATGTGGTGGGGGGAACAGGGCCTAGAGATCAGAGTCCACCCTGTGTCCCACTGTCTCTGCCTGGCCTAGCCAACATTTGCTTACCAAACATTTGCTTTTCCATCTCCCTGTCAATTGCCTTCTTCCCCTTTGAGGTCCCAATACCTACCCTCAACATCCTCTATTGTCTTTAGGTGAAGATGATTTTTAAGGTGAAGGTTTCGGCCATTTTGGCAAGTTACTCAGTTCTCCTGGGTCTCTCCCATGTTTACATGTTATTAAATTTTGTTTGATTTTTCTCCTGGTAATCTGTCTCATGTCAATTTAATTCTTAGACCAGCCAGACAAACCTAAAAGGGTAGAAGAACAGGTAGAGGATTAATTAAATTAATATCGTTACTGTTTAATCAAGAACTTTCCGAAGTGAAACTGGATTGTTTTTAACTGATAGTGCACAGCAGTGAAATATACAATGAGCACTTGTACAATCTGACGCCACTTCCCTGATCTGTGCTAAGGCACCAGCAGTTTACCCACTATTGACTTTACACCATTAGTACAAGTGTCAACGCAGTACAAAAAGTAGCTTTTCACCTCACAGACCCTCTGAAAGTTTCTTGGAGAACCCTGTGTGTCTATGCATCACACTTGGGGCACCACTGATGTATATATTGCAAAACTGTCCCTCTAAAATATGGGAAGATAAGAGTCTTGTTCTTCTTACTTCAACCCCATTTTTTTAAAAGCTGCACTTGAGGTTGTTCATGTTCCTATATTTACAGTCTTCCCTGCCACATTAGTTTGGTGCACTGAGAACCAAGTCCTAAGACAAAATTAGATATGTAAAAGCATTATTTGGTGAGGGAGGAGGAGGTGAGGAGAGCCTTTAAACTATGATTCTGATCTGACACCTCTGGAAGGAGAGAGCGAAGGAGGCTTGAAAGAGGGTAGAAAGAGACTTAGATTTCTACCAAGTACAAGGGTGATTTGGCCAGCGCCATGGAGGGACCTCAAACCAAGGTCTCCCACTGTACGACTTCTGTGTCCCGCCACAATGGGTCTGCCTTAGTACCTCCACCATGCTCAGCCATGGGTGAAGCCCATGGGCAGCAGGACTTTGGCAGGTGTGTAGTGGTAGATCCAGAAGGGCAATGGCTGAAGCCATCAATCTATCATTCTCCCTGAAGCATAAGATCTGAGTGGCACATTTTCATAACACCAACCCCCCAACCGGTCCACCCTTTGCACCAAACAGATGCACTTCTCCAAGCAAGTTTTGGGAGCATTCTCCATGGTTTCTGTGGTTCTTTCTTCCTTAGGGGAAACTGAGAAGCAGGAGTTTAGTGAACAAACTATAAGCATTGTCAGAGTAGTTGATTTTGGGGCTGCAACCGGTATTCATCTTCTCCCCTCTTCTCCGCTATTCATTCTAGATTCCCCTCACCCTCAGCTATCATAGTGGTAGAAAAGTAAAGAGAGCCAGCAGCTGCAAAAAATTCACACGTGGATGAGGTGAATGGAGATATGGATCAGGACATGTTATTTGCTATATCCATCATGTTAGGTGATATACATGAAAAATCATTTTCCCTCTACCCTTCCAGGTTCTTGGGTGAGACACCCCGTGTAATAAAAGACAGGTCAACGGGAGAAAAACAAAAGAAGCTTAATAACATGTATCCCTCCTGTATACATGGGAGAGACACAGGAAAACTGAGTAACTCCCCGAAATGGCCCAAGTCACCACCTTAAATACTACCTCCAGTTAAAGACAAAAGAAGAAGCTGGGGAGTAGGGGAGCCAGTTATGGGAGGTTATCAGGCAAAACACAGTGAACAAGGGTAAGGTTGTTATGCAGATTTAGGTCACTGCCTTCTCCATTGATAAGAGTTTCTAGAATTTCAGAGTCACCCTTCTCTTCCTGGTACAGAGAGGGACACATCCTTACAAATGGAGATTTCCCTTATAAATGTAAATCTCTCTTACAAAAGGGTAACTTCTACTCAGTTTTTAGAGCTTTTCCTATGTCTGCTGTTTCTTAAAAATAATAAGCCTAAAATAATCCTTATGCCAAAAAGACATATTTTGGAGTGGCAAATTCTGCTCCCCTTCAGTATACATATATATAAAAATTTCACGAGTACGGTAGGTTAATGTTATTTTCATTTTACAAATAAGGATATTAAAGCTCAGTGAAATTAAATTTTCTTGTTCGAGTTTATACAGCTGGTAATTGGGGTAGCTAATATTTGCATCCAATTTTTTTTTTTTTAAATGCCTGAGCCGCTTGAGTTTAGAAAAAGATCTTCTTTGGGCAACCTGATACTTGCTTATTATACATATCACTCTGCAAGGTTTCTCCATGGAGATAAAATAAAAGAAGCAAGAGGTACTGGCACCAAGCAGTTAAAATCTCTGGAGGTGGTTCTTGCTCTTCCGGTATAATACTGTGAGGCATTTCTATACACTTTGATAATAGCAGAGCTGATATCTTCTGTTAGGTAATTCCATAGGCATGGTACCTTATTAAGTGTAACCTTTCCTTTACAAAGAAATATGAAAACTTAACAGCTAAGGCCTCATTAATAACAGTTGTTAGCTGGCATTTGGTATATGCGAAATGATTCCTGCTGTTTCCTGAGAAGTAAATATAATCCTACAGCACTTAATTTTCTTCTGAGCCTATCATCAGGCCTCATCTACAGATCCTCAAGGATATTTAGCTCTTCACTACTTCCTTTGGTTTTCTTTTCAGTACCTTTATTTTATAAAAGAATCATTGCTTCCTTTAAAAATTTGCTCCTCAAAAGTAGCAGCACTCTCCTAACTACTGGGGAAAAATACAGCGGAATCATTTTTAACAAGAGGTTGAGAATATCACCTAGTCCAGTCCCCCTCCCCGTTTTTTTACAAATCAGGAAATCCAGACCAAGCAAGAAAAATATGAGAGATTTTCAAAGTAATAAAGCAATCTAACGGCAGAGTTGATAGTAAATGGGTTTACCCGCAAAGAACTTTCAGGTAGACAAGAAAAACATATAATTTGGGACACAAAAAGTAGTGTTATCTGGCAAGGCAAGAACTAAAGGAGAAAGTTGGCAGTCACAGACAATGACAGCATTTGTAGAATCAGTGTAAATTTCCCTCTAATTTGATTTGACTTTAACAAGTCAAAAAATTCTAAGTAATCTTATCTCTTGGGAGTACAGATATCTCTAGGAGACCCTGATCTCAATTCCTTTGGATATATACCCAGAAGTGGGATTGCTGGATTCTATGGTAGTTCTGTTTTTTGAGGAACTTCCACACTGTTTTCCATAGTGGCTGCACCAATTCCTGCACTTCCATCTTTCATCTGGGGCTGGAGCTGTGGGTCGTGAGGTAGGGAACTACAGAGGTGGAAAACTGAGAGCGAAAAATGTTATTTGTACCAGATGTATACAAAATGTTCATTATTTCAGTTCTTCTTAGGGTCTGCTAACTCATCTCCTATATGTTAGACCCAAGCTTGTGCAAGTCAGTAATGATATTTGGAATTCAATATGGTCATATCCATCAAAATAGGCGAGGTTATGCTGCACTAACAAACAACCCTCAAATTCCAGTGACTTAAAATAAGTTTATTTCTTACTCAGATAACACATCCATCACTGTTCCACAAGGGGGCTCTGTTATTGCAATTACTCATTCTGCCAAGTTGTCAAGAACAGCCATTGTCTTGTAACATTGCTTGTCACTGTGCCAGAGGGAAGAAAGGACTCTGTAAAGGTCTTGCATTATTAACTGAACGATCCACTGAGGAACTGACACAGTCACCTTTCTTCACACTCATCAGACAGAACTAGTCATGCAGCCTACACAATCACAAATCTACCACGCGCTTAGAAGAAAAACTCAATGTATAAGGCAAACAGAATTAATGGCTATCACGATAGCACAAAAAGTTTTCTTTTGTTCCCTTGGCGAATAACTCTCAAGAATATATTAAAGCATAATCATCCTAGGTTCTTAGTGTTATACATGTGACTCTTATGATCACCTAACTTCACTCAAGATGGGAATATCCTCTGAATTATCCTGGCAGTAAGTCTGTCTTCTCCCTGGGCTCTTTCAATGGTAGTGACATTGCTACCTAACTAGGCAGTATATCCTATATTGACACACCTATCATTGATATTCAAGAATATTCATGCTGGGGGGACCTTCAAGATGGTGGAAGAGTAAGATGTGGAGATCACCTTCCTCCCCACAAATACATCAAAAATACATCTACATGTGGAACAACTCCTACAGAACACCTACTGAATGCTGGCAGAAGAACTCAGACTTCTCAAAAGGCAAGAAACTCCCCATGTACCTGGGTAAGGGAAAAGAAAAAAGAAAAAACAGAGACAAAAGAATAGGGACGGGACCTGCCCCTCTGGGAGGGAGCTGTGAAGGAGGAAAAGTTTCCACACACTAGGAAGTGGCTCACTGGCAGGGATTGTGGGGAGCTTCAGAGCCTCAGAGAAAAGGGCAGCAATAGGAGTGTGGAGGGAAAGCGGAGAGATTCCCACACAGAGGATTGGTGCCAAACAGCACTCACCAGCCTGAGATGCTTCTCTGCTCACCCACCGGGGCAGGCAGGTCTGGGAGCTGAAGTTCAGGCTTTGGAGGTCAGGTGCCAGGGAGAGGACTGTGGTTGGCTGCGTGAAGACAGCCTGAGGGGGCTAGTGCACCGCAGCTAGCCAGGAGGGAGTCCAGGAAAAAAACTGGGCCTGCTGGAGAGGCAAAAGACCATTGTCTCAAGGTGCACGAGGAGGGGGGCGGCCCCACCATAGGAGCTTCTAGCTCTCTGCACCCACAGACAGAAGGGCACCACCTACGCAAGCTCCAGAGGCAGAAATCTCATTCAGATCCGACAGAGAAATTAAAACGTTTACAGACAAGCAAAAGCTAAGAGAATTCAGTACCACCAAACCAGCTTTACAACAAATGCTAAAGGAACTTCTCTAGGCAGGAAACACAAGAGAAGGAAAAGACCTACAATAACGGGCCCAAAACAATTAAGAAAATGGTAATAGGAACATACATATCGATAACTACCTTAAACGGAAATGGATTAAATGCTCCAACCAAAAGACATAGACTGGCTGAATGGATACAAAAACAAGACCCATATATATGCCATCTACAAGAGACACACTTCAGACCTAGGGACACATACAGACTAAAGTGAGGGGATGAAAAAAGATATTCCATGCAAATGGGAATCAAAAGAAAGCTGGAGTAGCAATTTTCATATCAGAAAAAATAGACTTTAAAATAAAGACTATTACAAGAGACAAAGAAGGACACTACATAATGATCAAGGGATCAATTCAAGAAGAAGATATAACAATTGTAAATATTTATGCACCCAATGTAGGAGCACCTCAATACATAAGGTAAATGCTGACAGCCATAAAAGGGGAAATCGACAGTAACACAATCATAGTAGGGGACTTTAACACCCCACTTTCACCAATGGACAGATCATCCAAAATGAAAATAAATAAGGAAACACCAGCTTTAAACCATACATTAAACAAGATGGACTTAATTGATTTTTTTTTTTTTTTTTGGTGGTACGCGGGCCTCTCACTCTTGTGGCCTCTCCCGTTGTGGAGCACAGGTTCCGGACGTGCAGACTCAGCTGCCATGGCTCACGGGCCTAGCTGCTCCACAGCATGTGGGATCTTCCCGGATCAGGGCATGAACCCGTGTCCCCTGCATCGGCAGGCGGACTCTCAACCACTGTGCCACCAGGCAAGCCCCTTAATTAATATTTATAGGACATTCCATCCAAAAGCAACAGAATACACTTTCTTTTCTAGTGCTCATGGAACATTCTCCATGATAGATCATATCTTGGGTCACAAACCAAGCCTTAATAAATTTAAGAAAATTGAAATCATATCAATCTTTTCTGACCATAACATTATGAGACTAGATATCAATTACAGGAAAAAATCCGTAAAAAATACAAACACATGGAGGCTAAACAATACACTACTAAGTAACCAAGAGATCACTAAGAAATCAAAGAAGAAATAAAAAAATACCTAGAAACCAATGACAGTGAAAACACGATGACCCAAAACCTATGGGATGCAGCAAAAGCAGTTCTAAGAGGGAATTTTATAGCCATACAATCCTACCTTGAGAAACAAGAAACATCTCAAAGAAACAACCTAACCTTACACCTAAAGCAATTAGAGAAAGAAGAACAAAAGAACCCCAAAGTTAGCAGAAGGAAAGAAGTCATAAAGATCACATCAGAAATAAATGAAAAAGAAATGAAGGAAACGATAGCAAAGATCAATAAAACTAAAAGCTGGTTTTCTGAGAAGATAAATAAAATTGATAAACCATTAGCCAGACACATCAAGAAAAAAGGGAGAAGACTGAAATCAACAGAATTAGAAGTGAAAAAGAAGTAACAGTTGACACTGCAGAAATACAAAGGATCATGAGAGATTACTACAAGCAACTCTATGCCAATAAAGTGGACAACCTGGAAGAAATGGACAAATTCTTAGAAAAGCACAACCTCCTGAGACTGAACCAGGAAGAAATAGAAAATATAAACAGACCAGTCACAAGCACTGAAATTGAAATTGTGATTAAAAATCTTCCAGTGAACAAAAGCCCAGGAACAGATGACTCCACAGGCGAATTCTATCAAACATTTAGAGAATAGCTAACACCTATCCTTCTCAAACTCTTCTAGAATATAGCAGAGGGAGGAACACTCCCAAATTCATTCTACGAGGCCACCATCAACGTGAAACCAAAACCAAAGATGTCACAAAAAAGAAAACTAAAAAAAAACCAAAACAAAACTAAATGAACCATGGATAAGGCAGCTAAATTTCTGAAAGAAAGCCAGCATAAGTAGGCAGCCCCTGTAAGCTCTGAATCATCAATGAGGTAGCTGTTCCTCATGGAACAATCACAGAATCTTGAGGGGGAGGGAGGTATTTCGGTCTCAAGTTAGAAAAGGTGGGGCCATGCACACATTGCCTTTGACAGGAACAGTGCCTGTCCTGTAAGCAATTTCAGTGGGTCTTGGGATGTCACTCCCTTCCCCACCACACTCCATATAGCTCACTCTGACTCTGACAATGTTTCTGTAAAACTTCTGTAGAGGAATTTAGCCATGAAATAGAGCTAACCACCTTCCATTGCAAGTTTTGCAAAGTGAAGAGGGGTTCATGTTTCTCATGATTGGTACTTAGCACAATGGTAAGAGACAGTTAATACTGTTTATACATTGGTTTTTCCATTAAGCATTTCTAGAGAAGATGAAAGCTTAAACTTGTGGTGTGGCTAAGTTAGATTGTGTCTGAGAAGAAGTGCAATATGAAGCCATGCAATAAAGGCCATGTTGGTGAAATGACTCGCTGGAAGGGTGGACAGTTTGGGTGAACTTCCTGCATCGATTGCCCGTGGGGTGGTCTGCCCTTGGGCCGCGAATGCAGAGTCTCCAAAGAAACCCATTGCTCTTACGAGGTAATTTACATATTTGCTTTCTGTTGAACTAACGGAAAATGTTAAATCTAACAGCTGTTCATGTCTTGTATAGAGAGTGTCATATGTATTTAAGCTGTGTGTTTTTATAAAGTAAAGGCAAATGCCAAAAAAAAAAAATTTTTTTTTTTTTATGGATGTCTGGAATGATCCCAACATGAAGTATGAGCTGCAGCTGGCAAACCCCAAAGAGTTCTATCACGAGGTGCACAGACCCTCCCATTCCTCAACTTTGCTCTCCTGCAGGAGGGCAAGGTCTACTCTGCAGACTGAGAGGACCTCTATGCCTAGTTGTCTCCTCACCTCCTGCTTTAGACTCCCGAGAGACCAGAGCCTTTTACCCCCACAGACAAGCTGGTGACATTCAGCAGCTTGGCCCCTTTTTTCCTCTTTTGTGCTTATGTTGTTGACCTTTTCGTGATGTGTAATCCTGAACAAAGTATAATAATAAATTTTGTATAAATAGGAAAAAAAATATCACTGATGAACACAGAGGCAAAAATTCTCAACAAAGTACTAGCAAACAGAATCCAACAGCACATTAAAAGGATCATACACTACGATCAAGTGGGGTTTATCCCAGGAATGTAAGGATTCTACAGTGTATGCAAATCAACCAATGTGATAAACCATATTAACAAACTGAAGGATAAAAACCATGTGATCATCTCAATAAATGCAGAAAAAGCTTTCCACAAAATTCAACACCGGTTTATGATAAAAATCCTCCAGAAAGTACGCATAGAGGGAACTTACCTCAACATAACAAAGGCCAAATATGACAACCCCCCCAGCCAACATCGTTCTCAATGGTGAAAAAATGAAACCATTTCCACTAAGATCAGGAACAAGACAAGGTTGCCCACTCTCACCCCTATTATTCAAAATAGTTTTGGAAGTTTTAGCCATGGCAATCAGAGGAGAAAAAGTAATAAAAGGAATCCAAATTGGAAAAGAAGAAGTAAAGCTGTCACTGTTTGCAGATGACATGATAATATACATAGAGAATCTTAAAGATGCTACCAGAAAACTAGTAGAGCTAATCAATGAATCTGGTAAATTTGCAGGATACAAAATTAATGCACAGAAATCTCTGGCATTCCTATACACTAATAATGAACAATCTGAAAGAGAAATTAAGGAAACACTCCCCTTTACCATTGTAACAAAAAGAATAAAATACCTAGGAATAAACCTACCTAAGGAGACAAAAGATTTGTATGCAGCAAACTATAAGACACTGATGAAAGAAATTAAAGATGATACAAACAGATGGAGAGATATACCATGTTCTTCGATTGGAAGAATCAACATTGTGAAAATGACTATACTACCCAAAGTAATCTACAGATTCAATGCAATCCCTATCTAACTACCACTGGCATTTTTCACAGAACTAGAACAAAAAATTGCACAATTTGTATGGAAACACAAAAGACCCCGAATAACCAAAGCAATCCTGAGAAAGAAAAACGGAGCTGGAGGAATCAGGCTCCCTGATTTCAGACTATACTACAAAGCTACAGTAAACAAGACAGTATGGTACTGGAATAAAAACAGAAATATAGATCAATGGAACAGGATAGAAACCCCAGAGATAAACCCACACACATATGGTCACCTTATCTTTGATAAAGGAGGTAAGAATATACAATGGAGAAAAGACAGCCTCTTCAATAAGTAGTGCTGGGAAAACTGGATAGCTACATGTGAAAGAATGCAATTAGAACACTCCCTAACACCATACACAAAAATAAACTCAAAATGGATTAGAGACCTAAATGTAAGGCCAAACACTATAAAACTCATCGAGGAAAACATAGGCAGAACTCTCTATGACATAAATCATAGCAAGATCCTTTTTGACCCACCTCCTAGAGAAATGGAAATAAAAACAAAAATCAACAAATGGGACCTAATGAAACTTAAAACCTTTTGCAGAGCAAAGGAAACCATAAACAAGATGAAAAGACAATCCTCAGAATGGGAGAAAATATTTGCAAACAAAGAAACTGACAAAGGATTAATCTACAAAATGTACAAGCAGTTCATGCAGCTCAATATCAAAAAAACAAACAACTGAATCTAAAAATGGGCAGAAGATCTAAACAGACATTTCTCCAAAGAAGCTATACAGATTGCCAACAAACACATGAAGGAACGCTCAACATCACTAATCATTAGAGAAATGCAAACCAAAACTACAATGGGGTATCACCTCATACCAGTCAAAATTGCCATCATCAAAAATCTACAAACAATAAATGCTGGAGAGGGTGTGGAGAAAAGGGAACCCTCTTGCACTGTTGGTGGGAAAGTAAATTGATACAGCCACTATGGAGAACAGTATGGAGGTTCCTTAAAAAGCTAAAAATAGAATTTCCATATGACCCAGCAATCCCACTACTGGGCATATACCCTGAGAAAACCGTAATTCAAAAAGAGTCATGTACCACCATGTTCACTGCAGCATTATTTACAATAGCCAGGACATGGAAGCAACCTAAGTGTCCATCGACAGCTGAATGGATAAAGAAGAAGTGGCACATATATACAATGGAACATTACTCAGCCATAAAAAGAATATAATTGAGTTATCTGTAGTGAGGTGGATGGACCTAGAGACTGTCAAACAGAGTGAAGTAAGTCAGAAAAACAAATACCGTATGCTAACACATATATATCTAATCTAAAAAAAAAAAGAAGGTTCTGAAGCACATAGGGCAGGACAGGAATAAAGACACAGACGTAGAGAATGGAATTGAGGACATGGGGAAGGGGAAGGGTAAGCTGGGATGAAGTGAGAGAGTGGCATGGACATATATACACTACCAAATGTAAAATAGATAGCTAGTGGGAAGCAGCCGCATAGCACAGGGAGATCAGCTCGTTGCTTTGCATCCATCTAGAGGGGTGGTATTGGGAGGGTAGAAGGGAGATGCATTAAGGAGGAGATAGGAGATACGGGGATATTTGTATACATATAGCTGATTCATTTTGTTATACAGCAGAAACTAACACACCTTGTAAAGCAGTTATACTCCAATAAAGATGTAAAAAAAAAGAATATTCATACTCATAATTGGCTGGTATTTGATTTGTTCTAACATTACTGGTCGAGGTTCTGCCCTCTAGAAAAATAAGAATATATTAATAATAGTAGAAACAATAATATGCATATATAAATATACTTATTTAATCATCAAAAGAACTCTTTTCATTAGGCAGTGTTATTATCATCCCCATTTAAACAATGACTGATTTTTCACTCTTTCACATAAGAGCCTTTTAAATATATGAAAATTAGTATTGACTAATGATCCCCACTTTCTCCACTTGCTTCTCAGGTTTCTAGATACTTCATCATCTTTTTTGTTGTATTCCGTATGTACTCTAGTTTGTTGATATCCTTCTAATGTTGTGGTGTTTAGAAATATCCGTAGTAGTTCAGATGTAGTTGGAACAGCACATAGTTCAATAAAATTAAACGTATTTTCAGTTGGTATATTATATTCCCGGTGGCACAGACAATGAGTTGTTTTGTTTGTCTCTTTGTTTTGGAGGTTAGGACTCAATCACTTATCCTGTTCCAAATCTGATTTGATAACCTCAGCCCAGGATTTGGACTGTATAATTAACTCTTAATATTCAATGGCAGATTAAACCCAAGATGGATGTTATTTAATCTAAGTATAATATTTTATATCTTTGTACACGGTGAGAAGATATTTTATATTAATTGCCTTCACTTTGAGAAGAAGGCATCCTCCTAATCAGAAAGTCAAATACCATCAGATGCAGTATTCTCAATATGAAACAAACATATGCACACACGGCCTCGCTTACTTCTGTCTTACTATTAAAATAAAGAAGCTGTTCCTCTCAACTGAAACGAATCTTTCTGCCAGTATTTGGGTCTCTTTCCTGAGAGCTTTGCTTCATTCAATCTCCCTTTCACATTTTATGTATTTATTTTCTTCCTCTCAACTGAATATTTCCATCTCTATCACTGATGTACAAGTCCAAGTTGTCATCCTCTCTCACTCTGACTGTAGCAATAGCCTCCTAACTGGTGTATCCTCATTCTCTCTTGTCTTGTTCCAATCTAGTAAATTTCCCCAGATAGAAACAATAATCATGTTTTAAGATCATATATCAAATAATGTGATTTTCCTACTTAAATTTCTCCAATTACTTCACATCATACTTAAAATCCAAACACCTTACTATGACCTATAAAACCATACATGACGTAGTTTGTGCTTTCCTCTCTGACTGCAACTCTTGGCTCAAGGACCTCTGCTTCCATCATCACCTCTCTTCTTCAGTCTCACCCGCTGACCCTCTTGCTTCCCTCTTATAAGGACTATTGTGATTGATTACTTTGCACTACTTGGATAATCCATGATAATCTTATCATCTCAAGAGTCTTAACTTAATCATATCCACAAAGTCTCTTCTGCCAGGTAAGGTAACATATTTGCAGGTTCTGGGGATTAGGATGTGTACCTCTTTCTGAAGCCAATATTTTGCTTGCCACAGTCTCCTAAAACTAAGCCCCATTCTCATTAAGCTTCGGTAATACTAACTATATCTTTAGGGTTCTAAATTAGAAGCGACAGAGGCTTATACTGAATAATTAATGAGAAAAGGAGCTTACTAAAATGAATTCTTAAAAAAACTTGCTGAGAGTGTTAGAGAACGAGGCTCCAGGCTATGTTTCCAGAAACAACAGTCAAAAATCATCTTCAGAAATGATCTCATGGGCTTCCCTGGTGGCACAGTGGTTAAGAATCCGCCTGCCGATGCAGGGGACACGGGTTTGAGCCCTGGTCCGGGAAGATCCCACATGCCGCAGAGCAACTAAGCCTGTGCGCCACAACTACTGAGCCTGAGCTCTAGAGTCTGCGAGCCACAACTACTCAGCCCACGTGCCACAACTACTGAAGCCTGTGCGCCTAGAGCCCGTGCTCTGCAACAAGAGAAGCCACTGCAATGAGAAGCCTGCGCACCGCAACCAAGAGTAGCCCCCGCTCGCCACAAGTAGAGAAAGCCTGCACACAGCAATGAAGACCCAATGCAGCCAAAAATAAATAAAATAAATAAATTTATAAAAAAGAAATGATCTCATGAGGTAACTTCCACCATCTAGCTCTGGAGCACTAGGTGTGCACCACTCCACTGCTGGGCCAGGCACATAACTTTGCAGAGCCATGATGACCACCAAAGAGAAAAAGACCCCCTACCTCTCCCTCTTGTGACTCTAACTCCTGAGTCAAAATTTCATACAATTGTGTCTGATTGGTGAAGCCTGGGTCACATTCCTATACCTTATATGCAAGGAAGGCCAGAAAGGCAAATACTTGGTATTTAATCTCTTGAACAAAGATGCACACTTTGTGTCCTACTGAAATGGAGCAGGACCCTATGGTCCTTGTGCACACCCCGCCCCATGTCCTCAGCCTGCCTTTTGTCTGTGGAAAAACTTTAGCCAAAGAATAAGTTTAATCAGAGAGAGAAATGAGAAAATGCAGAAACAGAGGAAAACAGTCAAAGGAGACCAAATAATAATAGTTTAGTCATTAAGCAACATCAAGGACCTTTAGTTCCTCCTTAAGGGCTACAGATAATATTCTGAGCCACATCCTGTGAGCTGCCTTGTAGATACTGACACCCCCACCAGGTGGAAAAGTTAACTACATGGCGAGCAGGCTGTAGCCATGACATAAGCTGCCACAAAAATTCCGAGAATTGGCCTCAAAGAAATGGAAACAAACTGACCCTGGAACTGAAGATTAAGTGTACCTAAAACAATCAAGATGACACTGATCAGATCACCGATGACCAATTTCAAGATGACTGTCCGAGCTGACTGTGCTGTTTCTGCATGTAGCCCCCTCCCTCTGTCTATAAAAGCTCTTGCCCCCTGATTGTCAGGGGGAGGAATCAGCCTTTGGACAGCTGTCCACCCTCCCCCCAACCCCTGCTCCGGTTGCTGGCATCCGAAATAAAGCAAACTTTCCTTTCCACCAAGCTGGCCTCTTTATTGGCTTTTGAGTGGCGAGCAGCTGGACCCCACTTTCGGTTCCAGATTTTGGCGCCCACCGTGGGGCTAGTGGGGCTGCTGGGGCTACGGCAGCTACTGTGCTCTCATGACACCTGGCTCCCCTGTGTTTTCCCAGGTAGAGCCACGGCCATGACAACATACTGGGATGGTTGCAATGAGCCTGCTGCTCGTGGCTAGTTAGCCCCGAGAAGGGAATTTGGGGGACGTTCCTGGCAGCTGCCAAAACCATTTGTTTCGAGGCTCCTCCCTGTTTCTCCCCTCCTCGGCACCGGCTGCCAACTTATGCTTTTCCTTGGTGGAATGGAGAGATGCATCTGGACGAGCTGACGAGCTCCAAGACTGGGTAAGTCCACCCGTGTGCACGCGGGCCACATTCCCATTCGTGAGCGCTAAGTGCTATTTGGGCATTCTTGCCAATTGGTTCTGACATCGAGGACCGTTTGTGAGCACTGACTGCTATTTGGGCATTTTGCCAATTGGTTCTGATGTCTGTCTGCCATTGAGGACCGTTTGTGACCATGAAGTGCTATTTGGGCATTTCGCCAATTAGTTATGGCATCTGTCTACCATTGAGAATCGTTTGTGCTGGGGAAGTGTTTGTTTGGGACTCTACACCAGTCATCCTCTGAAGAGGATTTCTGACAGATCTGTCGTTTGGTGTGTGAGTATGTATTCCATCTATGTGATTGGTATCTTTGTTGTCTTATGTAAAATGGGAAATTCAGGTTCAACTCATCAAAAAAATTTTTTAGCTATGAAATTATGACAAAGAAAAAGAAAGATGATTTTTTTTTTTTTTTAACCAATGTATGGCAACAGTATTCTTTAGACTCCGGAGAAAATTGGTTAAGATGAAACTCTTTTGAAATTCCAAAATTGATTCTTTTTGCATATGCAGTTAGAGAAAGCTAGCTTGATAAAATACTGTTTTCAGAATTCTGACCCTGAGAGAACAAAAATATGCCTAGGAGAAAACTTCAAGTTAACTCTTATCATGTCCTTGAAATACAAACAGCCCACTTTGCCTGAGACTTCAGCCTTGGGTTAATTAGTAAAACGTCAAGCCAAAAAAAAAAAAAAAAAAAAAAAAAAAAGGGAGGGAAAAAAAAAGAAGCCTTTTAAAATTGAGTGTAAAATTTGACTATTTGATTGTTATTCATAAACTGATAAGATTAATTGCAATGCCTAATTCATGAAATGTAAAAAGAGGAAACAATGAGATCTCTGTTTGTCTGGATGGATGTATGTCTCAATATGTGTCTTTGTCTTTGGTTAATTTGTAAAGAGCTCTATTTAATTGGCTTTAAAAAAAATGTAAGCACTTACAAATCAAACAAATCTAAATTTACCTACTTTTTTGTCTTCTTGCAAGACCAAGAGGGAAACTTAAGGATGTCTGGGTTTCTTAAACACACATTTTGTACCAGATTAAAGAGAAATTGTGCTATGAAAAAATGTATGTTTTTAGAGGTTATGGAATATGTTCTTAAGTTTGCCAATTAGAAAATACTGATATAACAAATAGTTCAATTACTTGTTTCTTGGTTTTGTTAAGGTTTTCAAGGGTTAAAAATTGTAATATGTAAAAATGATAAGGGAAACATTATCACTGTGTAAAGCAAGTAGGATATGTTTGTCAGTGAAGAGAAAGTATAAAGAATGGAGATATTTTTGTTGAGGAAAAATGATGATAATAATTTTGTCCTACAGTTGGTTGGATGGGAAAAAAAGGACAGATTTGTATGGATCCAGAAAGTGATAAAATGTTTGTGGAAAAGTAACTTTGAGAAAAGCATTTTGTATGTTGTCAGGATTAAGATTAGACTGAATTTTTAATTTTTTTTAACATCTTTATTGGAGTATAATTGCTTTACAATGGTGTGTTAGTTTCTGCTGTATAACAAAGTGAATCAGCTATACATATACATATATCCCCATATCTCCTCTGTCTTGAGGATTAGACTGAATTTAATTAACTAAATGAATTATTTTATTATTAACAGTAAACTGATACAAGACTAAGTTTGGTTTTCTCTCTCTGTTAAGAGAAAAATTTTTTTCTAAACTAATTTGAATTATTTGGTATGTTAAATTATATGGAAAATATTTTATAACTTTCAGATCATACTGTTTAACTGAGTAAGAAATTTTAAAAATTCTGACGGAAAGCTATTGTTCTAACTGTACTTTTGACCCTGATGCTCAGGATGGAAAAAATTGTCCAGTGAAGTTGTCACAGAGTATAACTACTCATGATGTGTATCACTGCTGGCTCTAAGTTTACTGCTTAAAGCACATGTACAATGTTTGTGTGAGAACTGGGTATAAATGATAAAATGTATGGCCTATGAAGTGTTTTCCGATTAACATCCCTCTGGGCCTGTTCATGATATCTGATTAGCTTTCCCCCACTGTGAACAGCTAGGCAAACATATAAACAAAAAGAGGCCTAGCACCGAGGGACATGAATGGACCCAGAGCAGTCGACTGAGCCACTCTGGCAACGTTGGAAAAGTATATTGAGTATCAATGCTTTCTATGGAAAGAGTTACAATTAAAAGGGGAAAATAATGGAGGAAATTTTCACGTATTGAGGTATGGGGAAGTCATTCTAGCTTATGTATGATTTAATTTGAACTTTAGGCTAACCAAAACAGCCTGTTTATGGCCTATTAAACATACATTGTACATCTGCTTTAACCATTAAGCAACAATACATTCAGAGAATAATACGAAGATGTATTTTGATTATTATCTTCATTGTAAAATGTCTACTAACTTTCAAATGTTTGTCCAGGTACTATGAAAAGGAATCAAGGAGAGAGGTGATGTTCTCATAATACAAAATATTGATGCTAAGCATGGAGCTTGAGATTATTTCCAATTCTGTGTCCATTCCCCAAATTAGGCAGAACTACACCCCACTTCAGCAAGAAGTAGCCAAGAGTGGTCATCACCCCATTCCCTCAAACAGTTGGGAAAAGCTGAAACTAAACCCGAGCTTCTCTGCCAAGTTGATGACTAACCCCTCTACCCCAAACCTTCTTCCCCTTCTTCTTCTGTACCCATCCCTCCTGAAGACTGAGGAGTATCAAAGAAAAGGAGGCATTGGAATGGAGCAGGACCCTATGGTCCTTGCTGCCCCATGTCCTCGGCCTGCCTTTTGTCTGTGGAAAAACCTTAGCCAAAGAATAAGTTTAATCAGAGAAATGAGAAAATGCAGAAACAGAGGAAAACAGTCAAAGGAGACCAAATAATAATAGTTTAGTCATTAAGCAACGTCAAGGACCTTTAGTTCCTCCTTAAGGGCTATAGCTAATATTCTGAGCCTATCCTGTGAGCTGCCTTATAGATACTGAAACCCCTGCCAGGTGGAAGAAGTTAACTACATAATGACCAGGCTGTAGCCATGACATAAACTGCCACAATTCCAAGAACTGGCCTCAAGGAAATGGGAACAAACCGAACGTGGAATTGAAGACTAACTGTACCAAAAACAATCAAGGTGGCTCTGGTCAGACCACCGATGACCAATTTCAAGATGACTGTCAGAGCTGACTGTGCTGTTTCTGTATGTAGCCCCCTCCCTCTGTCTATAAAAGCTCTTGCCCCCTGATTGCCAGGGGGAGGAATCAGCCTTTGGACAGGTGTCTGCCCCCCGCCCCACCCCCAGTTGCCGGCATCCAAAATAAAGCAAACTTTCCTTTCCACCAACCTGGCCTCTTTATTGGCTTTTGAGTGGCGAGCAGTCAGACCCCACCTTCGGTTACACTCTAAGTCTAATGAAAAGGAGACTTCTCAAAACAAAGAAAAATGTTCAAGATACTGTGCTGTCAGAACAAATTGCAAATGTCTACATCACCTTAGTTTTCTTTCTAGATCATGCTGTCTGTTCCTGTGTCAAGGCCTTTGTACTTGTGATTAGTTCCTTTTTCTGGAACATCCTTCTTCATGTCTTCACATAACTAACTCCTTCGTGTTATTCAAATCTCAGGCTAAATCTCCTTGAAGAGGTACATCTGAACACTTTATCTAATGTTCTTCCCCAGTTACTTCACTAACTTGTTCTATTTTCTTCATTCCTCATATCACTATTTAAATTGATTATATGGGCTTCCCTGGTGGCACAGTGGTTGAAAGTCCGCTTGCCGATGCAGGGGACACGGGTTCGTGCACCGTTCCGGGAAGATCCCACGTGCCGCGGAGCAGCTGGGCCCGTGAGCCATGGCCGCTGAGCCTGCGCGTCCGGAGCCTGTGCTCCGCAACGGGAGAGGCCACAGCAGTGAGAGGCCCGTGTACCGCAAAAAAAGACAAAAACAAAAACAAAAATAAATTGATTATACTTTTTTACTTGTTGACTTGTTATTGTTATGCATTCCCATTAGATTATAAGTTCCATGAGAGTAGTGACCACGTCAATTTTATACATCACTATATCCCCTGCCACTAGCAGTGTACCTGGTGCATACTAGGTTCTCAATACATAACGTGTTGAACTGAACAACAAATGTAGTACAGTACAAAATACACATGCTTTGGAACGAAACACACTTGAGTGTGAACTCTTGCTCTACCAATTAAAACTACATGACCCTGATTAAATGGTTTAACCTCTTTGACTTATCAAGTTTCTCCTTTTTAAGTGATAATGATGCTTGTCATGTAGGGATGTTATAAGGACTAAAGCAGCAAATGAATGGAGATTGTGTGACAGACAGCTGTTCCTCTTAGTTGCATGCCATCTGAAAATGTGATAAGCCAGTCTTGTATGACTTTATCAGTGTTCTGAATATCATGTTGCAAAGGAAATATGTTGATTATGTCCTAGAGCATTTCACTGGAGAAGTTCCTAAAAGTCATCACTGATTCAGTAATGAATACTGAAAAGAGTACATGAGAGAAATATATATATTTTAATTTTAAGAAGAATGGATATGAGCAGGAGGACAAAAAGGATGGAAATAAAAAGTAGTCATAGAACAAAATAGCCGACACTGGGCATGGTGCATGGCACTGGGTATTTTCATGTACCACATATGGCCAGGATAAGTGAGACAACCCTTGTGGGAAGTGATTTGTCAATGTCTGACTGAAGTAAAAATGAGCATAATGTTTGGGCCAGCAATTCTTCTAGGAATTTATCCTAGGGAAATAAGAAAGATACGTGCAAGGCTTTAACTATAGCAATGCTCATTGAAACACTAATTATAATATCAAAGCAAAACAACTTAAATATTCAACCTTATGGAAGTAGTTAAGTAAATGCTATTAATCTATACACAAGGGACATTAGGAAGCCATTAAATTGTTTTAAATAACATCAGATATATGAAAAGATGTCCTTATACATTATGTTTAACAACCTTATTGAAATATAATTCTTATACCCCCCAATTTACCCATTTAAAATCTACAATTCAGTGGTTTTTAGTATATTCACAGTTGTGCAATCATCACCATGATCAATTTTAGGATATTTTTATCACACCCCAAAAAACCTTATACTCGTTAGCAGTCACTCCCCATTCCCACCTCCTTCCAAACTCTGGCAGCCATTAATCTATTTTTGGTCACTACGGATGTGCCTATTCTGGAAATTTCATGTAAATGGATAATATAGCACGTGAACCTGTTGAGTCTGTTTCCAAGGTTCATCCATGTTATATCATTCCTTCCTTTTTATTCCTTTTTATTGCCAAATGATATTTCATTGAATTAGTATACCGCTTTTTCTTACCATTCCTGAGTTGATAGACATTTGAATTATTTCCACTTTTTTTGGATACTATGAATAATGTTACTGTGAACATTCTTGTACAAGTTTTTATTTGAACATAGGTTTTCAACACTTTGGGTATATAGCCAGGAGTGGAACTGCTGTATCATATGATGATTCTATATTTAACTGACGGAGGAACTTCCCACCAACTGTTTTCCAAAGCAGCTTCACCATATTACACCCCGACAAGCAGTATATGTGGGTTCCCATTCGTCCACAGCCTCACCAACACTTGTTATCTTTTTGCACATCTCCATCCAATAGATGTGAAGTGTTATCTCATTTTGCATTTCCCTAATGACTAAGGATGTTGAGCATCTTTTCATGTACTTGTTACACATTTGTATTTTTCTTCTGGAGAAACAGCTGTTTAGATTCTTTGCCAATTCTTAAGCAGATTATTAATCTTCTTATTATTGAGTTCTAATAGTTAGTCATATATTCTGGATAAAAAATCCCTTATCAGAAATAGGATTTGCAAATATTTTCCACAGTTCTCACTTTCTTGATGATGTCCTTTGAAGCAAAATTTTTAGTTTTAATGAAATCCGATTTCCTTTTTCCATTTATCTCTTGCCCTTTTGATGTGATATTTAAGAAATCTTCACGTAACAGAAGGTCATGAAAATGTACACCTATGTTTTCTTCCAAGAGTTTCATAGTTTTAGTTTTTACATGTAGGTGTTTCATACATTTTGAGTTGATATTTGTATATGGTGTGAACACTGTGTCCATATTCATTCTTTTGCATGTAGATATCCAGTTGTTCCAGCACCACCTGTTGATGAGACATTTCCCTACTGAATGGTCTTGGAACCCTCATTAAAAACCAACTGACTGTAAATGTGAGGGTTCACTTCTGTACTCTCAATTCTGTTCCATTGATCTATATGTCTACTATGATTCCAGTATGGCATTATTTTTATTACTGTAGTTTTCTGGTAGTTTTTGAAAGTGAAAAGTATGAATCCTCTAACTATGTTATTCTTTTTCAAGATTACTTTATTACTAATGCTATGATTCTTTTTGATGCCTTTTAAAATGTAATTCTTTTCTTCATTTCCTTTTGCATGTTTGTAGAAATAACACTGATTTTTGTATTTTGACCTTATATCTTGCAACGTTGTTGAACTTACTTATTACCTCTAATAGTGTGTTACTTAGGGTTTTCTATGTATAATATCATCTCATTTTCAAATAGAATAGTTTTACTTCTTCCTTTCTAAACTGGATACCTTTTATTTCATTTTATTGCCTAATTTTCCTGGCTAAAGCCTTCAGTTACAATGTAGAATCAAAGAAGTAACAGTACACATCCTTGTCTTATTCCTGAACTTAGAGGAAAAACTTTTAGTCTTTCAGCATTAAGTATAATGTTAGCCCTGGGATTCATAATAAAAATACTCAACTAAGTAGGGAACTTCCTCAACTTGATATCTTTTCAGTACCTATCACATTGATATTATTTTTCATCTGTTATTGATGTTATGAATCATATGAATGGTTTTACAAATACTGAACAATTCTCATAATCTGAACAAGTATTCCAAGGCCAATATATATTATTTTCAGTATATTGCTAAATCCAAGGGCCAGTATTTTATATTGTATTCAGGCATCTCTATTTTGCATGATAATAAATAAAATCCAGTTACAATTTAAATGATCTTTTCTATGTTTTTTATTTTATCAGGATTATACTAGCTCCACAGAATGCACTAAGGACAATTTTCTTCTTTTTATGCTCTGAAACAGATTAAATATCATAGGAAAGTATTTTTTGAAGAAATAAAATGACTCATAGGTGAATCTTTCTTAAGCCCAGAGTCTTTTAGAAAGAAATTTACTTTTACACTTAAAATATTTCTTTCATGTTTTTGGTCTTTTCAGATTTTCTATCTTTACCTAAGTCAATTTTATAATTTATATTTTCCTAGAAAATGATCAGTTTTGTAGATATTTTCTAAGCTTTTTGTTCACTTACAATTTTTAATCCTCAGACTTTTGAGACATCTAGGTTTTTTTCTTCATTTTCCTTTTTTTGTTTGTATTTGGTTATTGGATTTATTTATGCTAGATTAATTTCTCTGTATGTTATGGTCTTCAATTCATCAGTCTATATATCACAATCTTTTCTTTGAAATAAAAGTAATTTTGATCCTATTTAATATTATGAACTTTTTAGTGGAATAATATTCTAATCCCTCTTTGTTAATCAGGTCAATATGAAAACAACCTGAGTTTTCAATACTTGAAAATATAACTAAAGCATAACTGCCTGATAACAGTGCACTGTTATTTCAGACACAGTATCCAAAAGCAAATAACCAGCTTTTTGTTTGTTCAATGTCCAATTCTGGGGATTAAAATGAAAGTGGCTATCAACATTATCCTTCCCAGTACTGAAAATAACCATCTGTTTTCTGTAATGTCCATGTTTTTAAAAGGTCTTCTTATATTTGACTGCAGATACATACAATTTTAACTCATTAATCTCCTTACATGTAGATGGATATAATTGCTCCTTCTCAGGAGAAAGAGTTTCTACTAAAAATCTATTGAGCATAATATGGGATATATATTTTATTCCGTTTCCATTCACTAACATTAGGGCCATGTGATTTTTTTTTTTAAGTACAGAAGTAGTAAAACCCACATATACACATCTTAGAAATTAACTTTACTCATATACAAATGAAACTGACATTAGTTCAACTGGATACTCACTTTAGTAGACGGATCTTACATTCTCAACTAAATCATTACTCTAAAATCTCTGTTGCTGCAGACCTTGTTACTGGATTTTTTAGGTTTCCTAAAGTCTCAGATTACTTAAGCTTGGAAGAAAATCCATGTGTGACTTGACCTTCTTTGAAGGGGGATGTAGCCTCATTATTTTAAATAATTCTGGAAGCACAGCAGAGGCTAATATTCAAACATATGAATTACTATTGACCATCTGGATTTGATTTCCCCAACATATGTTTATGACAAGGCATTTCTTTGTGACTTATTTGTGAATTGCAGACCCACATTAGTCATTCTGAAAAATTGAAACTTACTTTGTTTTAAAAATCCTGGACTTCCCTGGTGGCGCAGTGGTTAAGAATCTGCCTGCCAATACAGGGGACACAGGTTCGAGTCCTGATCTAGGAAGATCCCACATGCCGCAGAGCAACTAAGCCCGTGTGTCACAACTACTGAGCCTACGCTCTAGAGCCCTGAGCCACAACTACTGAGCTCACGTGCCACAACTACTGAAGCCCATGTGCCTAGAGCCTGCACTCTGCAACAAGAGAAGCCACCGCAATGAGAAGTCTGCACACCACAAGAAGAGTAGCCCCGCTTGCCTCAACTAGAGAAAAGCCTTCATGCAGCAACAAAGACCTAATGAAGCTAAAAATAAATAAAAAAATAAAAAATAAAATAAAGTTTCTGAGAACAGGGACCATGTTCTAAAAAAAAAAAAGGTATGCTGTTAGTGGCAGCATACATTGAAAAAAAAAATCCTGGTGGAGGGTGGGGTGGGATTTTATATACACTATTTAAAATGATAGAACAGGGTTTAAATGCAATGAAGTTTATCATATATGACACATAACTTGAAACAAAAGATCGTAAGAAAAATGGACATACATGCTAAACTACAGAAATATCAAATTAAAACTTCATTTTTTAAATCAATGTTTCCTGAATTGTTGTGCAGAAAACCTCTGCATCAGAATTACTTGTGTGTTTGCTAAAAATGCAGATTCCTTGGACCTATTTTAGACTTAAGAAATTAGAATATGTAGGGATGAGGTTAGGGAATCTGCATTTTAACAAGTTTACTAGTTGATTCTTTTTAACAGTAAAGTTTGAGAATCATTGTCTCCCATTCCTTCTTGAATCATCTTTTAAGCTTGCTTAGCCTTTCCCCCAGTTTATAACCTCCAAACAGTTGTCAATTCCTGATGGTATTAGTCAAGAAACAAAATTATACTGAACCAGTCACAGTGTTAGGCACTAGGGATAAAAGATAATTAAGACATAAATCCTGTCCTTAAGGAGTATAGCCTTGTTACAAAGCTATTCATGAAAACAGACAATATTAATATAATAAAGTTTTTATTATGACAAGATGTGCTCCAGGGACTATGGGAGGGTAAGGAGTGTTCCCTAAACCATTCTGAGGGAGAAATGTATGGCATTTACCCAAAGGAGGTTATTGTACCTTATTCCTAAAGGAAGAGAAGGAGTGAACTAGACTAAAAGGTAAGGCAATGGCATTCCAAGTAGAGGAAATACATGGTAAAACCACAAAAAAGGCTTGTGCTTGGGGAAATATAAAAACACCTCTGTTAAAGTGTGCAGCGAGAAATATATAAGCAAGAAACAAATCTGGAGACACAGTACAGGGCAAGATCATAGAGACTGTTTAATACACAGTGAGGAATTTGGACTTTATCTGGAGGGACATAAATATCCACTTAAAGATTTTAAGCAAAGGATAAAGATGATCATAGTTGCAATTTAGAAATAGAATACTGTCTACTGTGTGGAAAATGGATTTTATAGGGCAAGCTTGGAGCTAGTGAGTCCAGATAGGTGACAGCTGCAATAATTCAGATGCGAAAGGAAACTAGGGAAGAGTTAGAAGGGATACAGAGGTGGTGCAAATCTAGGAAATACTTGAGTTTAAATTGTCAGGATAAGATGACTGATTGAATGTGGAACATGAGGATAACTCCTAGGTTCCTAGAATGGGTGACTGAGAAGGATGAGGTGTCACAATCTCAGATAAAATATATAAAATGATGAGCTGATTTGGGGAGTTGAGATGCTAAGTTCCATAAATGAAATGTTTAGTTATAGGTGCTTATTGGAAATTTGGAAAGAAATATTAGGTAGGAAGTTGGCAATATAAGCACGAAACTCAGAAAAAATATCTATTCTGTAAATAACAGGTTTTGGAGTTATCCATATATAAATTAGAGTTAAATCCGTGAGAGTAGATGAGATCATGCAGAGAAGAATGTGTAGAGTATGAACATCTGAACTGGAAACAGAACTCTGGAAAACACTAATATTTTCCCAAAGCCACTCACGTATTTTAAGTGTGTGTAATATCATCATCCTATTTCCAGTTACCACAATCTGTATTAGTTACCTATTGCTATGTAATGAATTACCCAAAAATTAGCAGCTGAAGGACAACAAACATTTATCATATCATACAGTATGTGAGTGTCAATAATCCTGAAGCAGCTTAGCTGGGAGATTCTGGTTCTGCTCTCTTACAAGGTTGGAGCCAAGAAGTCCAATTCGGCCACAGTCATCTGAAGGCTTGATTAAGCCTGGAGAATTCACTTCTAAATCTACGGACATGAATGTTGGCAAGATTCTTGGGTTCCTCAAGACATAGACCTTTCCATTCAATTGTTTACTACAAGGCATAACTTCCCCCAAAATGAGTAATGAAAGAGACAGAAAGAGACGGAGAGAGAGGGAAGCTACAGTGTCTTTTATAAAAATCTCAAAAGTGACATGCCAGGGGCTTCCCTGGTGGCGCAGTGGTTGAGAGTCCGCCTGTCGATGCAGGGGACGCGGGTTCGGGCCCCGGTCTGGGAAGATCCCACATGCCGCGGAACGGCTGGGCCCGTGAGTCATGGCCGCTGAGCCTGCGCGTCCGGAGCCTGTGCTCCGCCAACGGGAGAGGCTACAACAGTGAGAGGCCAGCGTACCGCAAAAAAAAAAAAAAAAAAAAAAAAAAGTGACATGCCATCATTTCTGCCATATTACATTGGTAACACAGACCAATCCTGGGAGAGTGCCCAAGGGTAGACAAGGATTTGAATACCAAGAGGCAGGGATCGCTGGGAGTCATTTTGTTGCCTGGAGAAGATGGATAGTTTCCAATTCCTCTTACATGATTGCTATTATTATTATCATCATCATTATCTATAAATCAAGTCATTTCACAAGTGCTTGCTATATTTTCAACCTTATTTCCTGTTATACTCTTCACGCAGTGTAACTGAGTATTAGTGCAGTGAATTGAAATGAGGTCAGATTCTTCAAATAAATAAATCTATGTTAAAAATCTGGCTTCAACTAAAATTAGCTTTGTATCATAAGCATGTTATTTAAATTTTCCAGCTTTATTGAGGTATAAACGAGTAAAAATTTGTATATATTTAAGGTGTACAATGTGATGATTTAATATATGCATACATTGTGAAATGATTACCACCATGAAGTTAATTAACATATCCATCACTTCACAGAGTTACCATGCTTTTTGTCTGCAGAGAGATAACTGAAGATTTGCTCACTTAGCAAACTTCTAGTATACAACACAATACTATTAACAATATTATTAACAGTCACCATGCTGTGTATTAGGTGGTTCCATATGAAATTTAGAATTGTTATTCTATTTCTGTGAAAAAATTGTACCAGCATTTTGATAGAGATTGCACTGAATCTGTAGATCACTTTGGGTAGTATAGGAATTTTAATAATATGAATTTTTCTAATCCATAAACATGGAATATCTTTCCATTTTTTTGTGACTTCTTTAATTTCTTTCATCAGTGTCTTATAGTTCCCAATGCTTCCTTGGTTAAATTTATTCCTAAGTAGATCAATGGAACAGGATAAAAAGCCCAGAGATAAACCCATGCACATATGGTCACCTTATCTTTGATAAAGGAGGCAAGAATATACAATGGAGGAAAGATAGTCTCTTCAATAAGTGGTGCTGGGAAAATTGGACAGCTACATGTAAAAGAATGAAATTAGAACACTCCCTAACACCATACACAAAAATAACTCAAAATGGATTAAAGACCTAAATGTAAGGCCAGACACTATAAAACACTTAGAGGAAAACATAGGCAGAACACTCCATGACATAAATCACAGCAATATCCTGTTTGACCCACCTCCTAGAGAAAGGGAAATAAAACCAAAATTAAACAAATGGACCTAATGAAACTTAAAAGCTTTTGCACAGCAAAGGAAACCATAAACAAGACAAAAAGACAACCCTCAGAATGGAAGAAAATATGTGCAAATGAAGCAACTGACAAAGGATTAATCTCCAAAATATATAAGCAGCTCATGCAGCTCAATATCAAAAAACAAACAACCCAATCCAAAAATGGGCAGAAGACCTAAATAGACATTTCTCCAAAGAAGATATACAGATTGCCAACAAACACATGAAAGGATGCTCAACACCACTAATCATTAGAGAAATGCAAATCAAAACTACAAGGAGGTTATCACCTCACACCAGTCAGAATGGCCATCATCAAAAAAATCTACAAACAGTGAATGCTGGAGAGGGTGTGGAGAAGAGGGAACCCTTTTGCACTGTTGGTGGGAATGTAAATTGATACAGCCACTATGGAGAACATTATGGAGGTTCCTTAAAAAACTACAAATAGAACTACCATATGACCCAGCAATCCCACTACTGGGCATATACCCTGAGAAAACCATAATTCAAAAAGAGTCATGTACCACAATGTTCATTGAAACATTATTTACAACAGCCAAGACATGGAAACAACCTAAATGTCCAATGACAGATGAATGGATAAAGAAGATGTGGCACATATATACAATGGAATATTACTCAGCCATAAAAAGAAATGAAATTGAGTTACTTGTAGTGAGGTGGATGGACTTAGAGTTTGTCATACAGAGTGAAGTAAGTCAGAAAGAGAAAAACAAATACCGTATGCTAACACATATATATGGAATCTAAAAAAAAAAAAAAAAGGTTCAGAAGACCCTAGGGGCAGGATAGGAATAAAGATGCAGACATAGAGAATGGACTTGAGGACATGGGGAGGGGGAAGGGTAAGCTGGGACAAAGTGAGAGAGTGGCATGGACATATATACACTACCAAATGTAAAATAGATAGCTAGTGGGAAGCAGCCACATAGCACAGGGAGATCAGCTCGGTGCTTTTTGACCACCTAGAGAGGTGGGATAGGGAGGGTGGGAGGGAGATGCATGAGGGAGGGGATATGGGGATATATGTATACATATAGCTGACTCACTTTGTTATATAGCAGAAACTAACACAACATAGTAAAGCAATTATACTCCAATAAACATGTTAAAAAATTTATTCCTAAGTATTTAATTCTTTTTGATGCTATTATAAGTGGGGTGGTTTTCTTAATTTCTTTTTGGATAGCTCATTGTCAGTGCATAGAAACAACAGATTTTTGTATGTTGATTTTGTATCCTGTACCTTACTGAATTCATCTGTAAGTTCCAATGGTTTTTGGTGGTGTCTTTAGTGTTTTCTATATATAATACCATGTCAATTGCAAACAGAGACAATTTTACTTTTCTTTCCTATTTGAATGTCCTTCCTTCCTTCCTCCCTTCCTCTTTTTCCTTCCTTCCTCCCTCCCTTCCTCTTTTTCCTTCCTTCCTTCCTTCCTTCCTCTTTCTCCCTTCCTTCCTTCCTTTCTCTTTCTTTCTCTTTCTTTCTTTCTTTCTCTTTCCTTCTTCCTTCCTTTCTCTCTCTCTCTCTCCCTCTCTCTTTCTCTTTCTCTCTCTCTCTCTCTCTCTCTCCTTCTCTCTTTCTTCTTCTGGCTTCGATTTCCAGTACTCTGTTGACTAGAACTGCTGAGAGTGGGTACTTCTGTCTTGTTCCTGATCTTAGAGGAAAAGCTTTCAATTTTTTCCCACTGAATATGATGTTAGCTGTGGGATTGGCATATGTGGCCTTTATTATGCTAAGGTGCATTCCTTCTGTACCTAATTTGTGGAGTGTTCTTAGCATGAAAAAATGTTAAATTTTATCAAATGCTTTTTCTGCATCTACTGAGATGATTATGTGATTTTTATCTTTTATTCTGTTAATGTGATGCCTCACATTTTTTGATTTGCCTATGTTGAACCATCCTTGCATCCCAGGGATAAATCCCACTTGATCATGGTGTCTGTTCCTTTTAATGTGCTGATAATACGATTTGCTAGTATTTGGTTGAGCATTTTTGCATCTATATTCATCAGAGATATTGACCTATAGGCTTTGTTTTGTTTTTTTTCCTTGTAGTGTCCTTTGGCTTTGGCAGCAAGGTAATGCTGGTCTTATAAAATGAGTTTGGAAGTGTTTCCTTCTTTTCAATTTTTTGAAGAGTTTGAGAAATGTTGGCATTAATTTTTTAAGTATTTGGTAGAGTTAATCAAGAAGCCATCTGGTCCTGAGATTTTCTTTGTTGGGATGTTTTTGATTACTTCTTCAATCTCCTTACTTATTGTTCTATTTGAATTTTCTGTTCTTCATGATTCAGTCTTGGTAGGTTGCATGTTTCTAGGAATTTACTTCTTCTTGGTTATCCAATTTGTTGGTGTATAACTGTTCATTGTAATCTCTTATGATCCTTTGTACTTCTGTGGTATCAGTTGTAATGCTTCCTCTTTCATTTATAATTTTGAGTCTTCTCCTTTTTTCTTTGTTTAGCTAAACGTTTGTCAATTTTGTTCATCTTTTTAAAAGAACAAATTTTAGTTTCATTGATATTTTCTATTGTCTTTCTAGTCTCTATTTCATTCATTTCTGCTTTAATCTTTATTATTTCCTTCCTTCTGCTAACTTTGAGCTTAGTTTGTTCTTTTTCTATTTTTTTGAGGTGTAAAGTTAGGATTCTTATTTGAGATCTTTCTTTAGCCCCTCACAGCCACAGTCAGGGAGGAGTCCCACCTGCCCAGAGACCCATCCACAGACAAGGTCTTCAATGCCCCTAAAGGCAGCCAAACTCAGTCTGATTGCAGAGCCTGAAACAGCAAGTGCCTCTAGCCCCACTCAGCGCAGGTCCAGGGGTAGTCCTGCCTGACCAAGAACCCAGCAGGTGGCATGCCCATCCATGACCCTGGAGGCAGGCCTTCAGACCTTGGTCCCAGCTGTGGACCCTGATGCAGCTCTGTGATTTGGTTCTAATCCCTTTCAGCCATGGTATAGGGCAAGTCCTGACATTCCAGGGGCCCACCCAGTGACCCAGCTGGAGCCATCCCAGGGACCTGGTGGGGACCACACATGTCCATCTGGTAACAGACCCTCCAACCACAGACTCCACTGTGGACCCAATAGCAGCCACATGACCCAGCTCGAACTGAGCTCCACTGCAATCCTGGGGGTAATACCATCCACCTGGGAACTGACAGGAGAAGATTTTTATCCACCAATGTCATTCTATAAAGACTTGAAAAGTCCTTTGCTACTTTAAATGCACAGACACCTATGCAAAGCTACATGGATCATGAAGAATCAGGTGAATGTGACATCTCTAAAGGAAACTAATAAAGCTCCAGTGATGGTACCCAAAGAAATATGAATTGCCTGGCAAGGAATTAAAAATAATCATCTTAAAGAAGAATGTTAAGTTTTGGTATTTAGTTTAAATTTCTTAATCTTTAAAAAGCAATAATAACACTTCTGCCTCATCATGTTTTGTGAGGATTAAATGTATATAAAAGATCAGGCAGAGTGCCAGCTACATAAATGCTCAGTTAATGTGAGCTATTTTGATGAATCTCCAGTCAAATATTCCTGCTCACATTTTCCCTCTATATCCCATGCTTTGTGGACTCCATGCTTTTTCCAGAGGTTACTCAGGCAGGAATATACTTTGTCCCCTTATGTATATTCACATTATACCCAGTCTTCAAGGTCAAGTTTGACTTCTCTTCTTCCTAAATCCCAGGAGGTTACTTCTCCTTCCTCTGAATTCTCATGGCACATCATCTGTACATTTATTATGGCACATACAGAATTTTCTACTACATATTATGGCTCCTTGTGTACATATCTAATTCCCCCACTAACCTGTAAACTCTGGGAGACAGAATTATTTGTCTTATGCATCTCCTTCTATTACAGTACCATGTATTTAGTAGAAACTCCTTGAATAAAGGCAAATGTCAAAAAACAAACCTAAGTTCTAAGATCAACCTAGATCTCTACTATCTTTTTTAGATTATCCCTTTGGTAAAGTCAAGATATATGAAGATAAAAAAATATTGACTTCAAAATTATTCTTTTGACCCCTTTCCTGCTATCTTATTAGGTCTGTAAATTTGAACATTTGCAAATATTTGGACGTGTGTCAGGACACCACACACTAAACCACACTTTTCTCAAGGAGAACGTGGATTAGATAATTTCTCATTCTTAAACTTCCATCTCCTTTTCTAACCATGATAGTTTATATCTCCAGCACTGCATAAATGGATTTTCTTGGGTTATTTTAATAAGATTCTGATGGCTTTGTACCATTGTGTAGCACCTTCTCTGTACATATTTAGGTATAGTTAATTCTCAGGTAAAGGCTGGTAAATAATTTCATTTTAAGAGCTAACACCTGCATTTTCTACTTTATTTCTTGCTTAGCAAAATTTTCTCTTAATAGTTAACAGAACTTGTTTTAATTGACTACTTTGTTGACAACTCATACTATTTATTCTTTGGTTATGTGCAATGGGGAAATGCTTCAAAGAGCAAACACTCAAACAAGTCTCCACTCAAGGAAAGGTTTAAGAAGGTACAGGTGAGCTTAGGGTGAAGCTGAAAGAAAGAGCTTTAACCAACATGGAACAAAGACAAAATGCATAGAGGTCAGTTTTGGGAAACCAGAGGAACCTTTCAGCCTTTCCTAAATCAGGTCACTCTATAAAGTCATTGCTTTAAGTAATTTAAATTCCAAGACATGCAATAATGGAAGAATTATTAATGTGACAAATTTGTTTTGCAATAGGAAATAATTTGAAAGAGAAGAAGGGGGAAAAGATAGTAACTTTATTAAGGCACACCATTTAAGGGATTTAAATTAAGCAACTTTAAAGCAATGTTTTCTGTTTCTTGGATGCTGCTGAAATTTTCATGTGCACATATGTTAATGAAGATATCACATAATCATATGCATAGTTCAAAGAAGTGGTGATGATATTCTCTAGTGTATACAAACTAATTAAAACTTTCAAAAAACACGTATTTGTTTCATATACTATTAGGACTGGAAACTTAAAAGTCATTTAGACTAAGTCATTTAGAAAAGTCCAGAACCAAAGAGAAGTAACTTTCCAGTGAACAGCCAGTTGGTGACTGAGCTAGTTCACAAAACGTTTTCCTGTCTATAAAACTGTGCCTAGTGGTCTATGTTTACCTCTTTAACTGCTTTCTATTGTATTAAATGAAATTTTTTCTTTATTCTTTTTTATCCTCTCATAAAGTTATGAGAAGTTATGTTCTATTTCTATTTGTAACATGTATACTTACATTTTTAGCATGCCTAATTAATCTAAAGTCTGAAAGTAGCCAACACCTCTCTCTTCTCTTCTGGAACAGTATAAGGGCCTTAGAATGCTTAGGCAGGCAACTTTGGTTGCCTAAACAACAGGCATTCTCTTCTCTTCTTCCTTGATAACAGAACTACAGTTTTGTTCACGTATTGAGAAAAAAATAAGTTCAAAGATGTTGAGGCTATCACAAGGTGATAAATCATGATCGATTTAAGTCGAACAGGAAAATCACGTTCCCCTCTGCCAGTGACTGGTTGTAGCCAACGGAATATGTGTGCCAGTTGTGGCCGACGGACTATAAGGAGAAGTCTGCTCTCAAGATAATAGAAAAGATGTCCTAACCTGATAAAAAGATAGAAATAGAAGATATTTTTCACTGCCTTTTTCCTTTGTGCTTGTGAATGTATTTGTATGAGAACACTGTACTTGAGCTGTTCTGGCCATCTTGTAACCATGAGGGGAACCAGCAGAGACTTAAAAGAAAGAGCAGAATGAGAGCTTATGTCCTCAACTGCATAATTGAGCTGCTGCACCAACTTGAGGACTGTTGACCTCTGGGCTCCTTGATATGCAAAATAATAATTATTTCCAATCGTTTAAGGCTCTTTTAGTTAAGTAATTGGTTATTTCCAACCAAAACCAACTTAAATCATTTGAATCTTTAAGTTACTGTTATGTCTGATGTATTACTTTCATACAATATTTTAGACATTTTCAGTATTAATGCTTTTTAAGTCAATGCTTATTTAGATGAACAAAAATGATAATTTCCTATGCTAAACATTCCTTCTTGTGTTTCATTGCTTTCAGGCTTCAATTTTCTCCCTCATGAAGTTCATCTTTTAGTATTTCAGTGAGAGTCTGTTAATAGAAAATTCTCTCAGTCCTTCCCTGAAAAAGTATTTATTTTGCTCCCATTCATGATCAGTGATTTATATATGTATAAAATCCCAGATCAACAGTTATTTTCTCCTAACATTTTAAAGATACTATTTCACTGTCATCTGACTAGAATTGTTGACATTGAAAGTCAACTATTAGTCTAATTTCCATTCCTCAGTAAGAGTTTGCGTTTTAAGATTATCTCTTAGATTTTTATATTCTCTAATTTCATTTCAGTGTACCTAGATGTGGATTTATTTTTATTTAATACTACATGGAACTTGATGTATTTCCTGAATCTGAGATTAATGTTTTTCAATTGTGGAAAATTCTCAAATATGATATCCTCAAATATTCACTTCTTTTTTTTTTTTTTTTTTGGCTACACCACGTGGCTTGCAGGTTCTCAGTTCCCTGACCAGGGATTGAACCCAGGTCACGGAAGTGAAAGCCCAGAATCCTAACCACTAGGTCACCAGGGAACTCCCAAATATTCACAATATTTGAAGTCCTAGTAAACATATGTCAGACATGATTATTCTTTTTTCAGAATCTTTGAATCTCTATTCCATAACTGGAATCTCATTAACCTTCTGTATATTATTCTGGAGAATTTCTTCAGAACTATCTCCCATTGAAAAAATGTTTTCTCCTCATCTTTTGTTGATCTGCTACTTTAAAAGTCTATTGAGTTTTTTATTAAATATTTTAAAAATTAATTTATTTTATTTATTTGTTTTTTTTGGCTGTGTTGGGTCTTCATTGCTGCGCATGGGCTTTCTCTAGTTGAGGTGAGAGGGGCTACTCTTCTTGCGGTGCAGATTTATTGCGGTGGCTTCTCTTGTTGCGGAGTACGGGCTCTAGGCACGTGGGCTTCAGTAGTTGTGGCACGTGGGCTCAGTAGTTGTGGCACACGGGCTTAGTTGCTCCACGGCATGTGGGATCTTCCTGGACCAGGGCTCGAACCCATGTCTCCTGAATTGGCAGGCAGATTCTTAACCACTGTGCTACCAGGGAAGCCCAAAAGTCTATTGAGCTTTTTAAATGTCTATACATATAATTGCAAAAATTATTTTTAGAAGTGCTGCTATTGGTATCTTTTCATATCAATATGAAAAATGATCTCTCCCCCTCTCTCTCATACACATTATTTTGAAACATACTGATAATTTCTTTCATGTCTGTCATTCTAAACATGCTTATGTTACCACTTCTGTCTGATAAATGTATTATTTGAAGTTTTTGTGAGTTTAATTTTTCTCTTTGTTGTGACTGCTGAGTCCTCCCCAGTGGTGGATTATTTCCTCACATGCACTGTGATTTAGGTTGTAACCTCTCTTTAGCCGATAAATCCTGTGAACATGAATGTGTATCCCTCCAGAGAAGTTTTCCTTTTGCTTCTGCCTGGAAGCATAACTGGACTTGGGCAAATTTTTAATGTTAATTTATCAACTTGGTAGTTCCCAGATAAAATGGGTAGTAAAGATTCCAACTCAAAGTCAATATGTGGGCAGGTCCCTGTTTACAAATTCATAGGGGAAGGTTTTCCTACTCATAGTCCAGGCTGAGATATACAAACATCCTTCCCATCTCCCTTTGAATATAAAACAGAGTTTTATTTTTCACAATTTCACTGAGCTTGTAACTCTTTGAGGATTATAACTTTGTGTTACATTCTCAGAGATCCAATTCCTTTCCTCACAAAATTCAATGTTATCATTTTCTTATAATTGCTGGACCTTTGCAATACAAATGTTGAAAAGAAAAAAAGCAAGCTGTCAGATAGGATTATATATACAGTCGGCCCTCTGCATCCATGGATTTTGCATCCATGGATGTGGAGGGCTGATTGTATTCATTGTACTATTCCATTTTATATAAGTAACTTGAATGTCCACAGATTTTGGTAACTGCTAGGGCTACTGGAACCAATCCCCTCCATATAACAAGGGATGACTGTATAGAAAACTGAAAAGAATAGTCAAAGAAATTGACTGCATCATGGTAGATGGCTATATTATTAAATGAAAAAAAGTCCCTTGTGTTTCTATACATTAAAACTACATAGTTAAGTAATATAATGATTTTTCAAAATATACCATTAACAATATCAACAAAACCCATATATTACGGGTTAAATAAACTATAGTGCATTCATGTAATGGAATATTATACAGCTCTAAAAAAGAAAGAGCAATATGTATACAGAAGGCTATGGATGGTTTTCTGGTATATACTGTTAACTGAAAAAAGCAAGGTAGAAAAAGTGTGCATAGTATAAGTTAACTAATAAAACAGGGATATGAATATACACAGCTATATTATTGTAATACATTCTTTATATAAGAATAAACAAAAAAAAATGTTAAGTACCTATAATGGGAGAGAGGAAGTAGGGTGGAGAGATCATGAATGGAAGGTACACTTTTCTCATTGTATCTTATTTTGCATATTTGACTTTAGAAGTGTGTACCTGTTTCAATAGTTATGAAACAATATTATATCAAGATAAGGAAGTGAAAAGAATAATTATCAAAAATAAAGAGAATCATAAAAAAAGAACACAAGTCCGTATTGGACAGTGACTTAACCACAAAATAATTTGACTTTACACCCCTAATAGGATACACCTTAAGAACAAAAAGACTGTCAACTAATTTTTATGTGTTTGTAATAATAACATTTTTAGTAATGATACTGGTATTGGTATTGATATTGATATTGACAAATGATATATGTACATATATATGTATATATACACACATACATATATGCACACACATATAAAAACAAAATTATATTATTAAGAAAAATATTTTTCAGTATAAAAAGACAGGGAATTCCCTGACAGTCCAGTGGTTAGGACTCCACCCTCTCATTGTCAAGGGCCCAGGTTCGATTCCCGGTTGGGGAACTAAGATCCTGCATGCCATGCAGCACAGCCAAAGACAAAACAAACAAACAAAAGACATAAAATTATAAATCAAAGAAGTTAAGTAAAAACCCTATAACCCTAAATTTGAATTTGAAATATTAGTATGAACTCAAAACGTATTATTTCTTAAAAATAATATATACCCTAATGACATAAGGAAATAAAAATGTTTTAAGTGCTTTAAAATTATATTTTTGGTGTTATTGTCAGTTTTGTCATTCAAAGACCATTTTGTGAATATTGTGGGATAAAAACATGAGTCATTCATTTTCATCTTTGAGAACCAGTGCTTTGTCATGGAAGAAAGATATGGAGGTGAGATTGATCAGGTAACATCAAAAAGCTGTGGTCCTGTTTTTCATTTGGAAATATCAGTATGAAATCCTGAAGTATTCTATTTTTTAAAATATGTATTTCCTAGAACTTTCTACTGAAAAGGTCTAGAAAAAAGATGAAACACAGTATAAATGACCACACCTAGCACCCATATAATAGTCTCTAAATAATATTTCAACAAATAGGGAAACACAGATACTTGAATAAATAACTGATTCAAGGTAAGGGACAGGAAATGTATTAGATGAACCTTGCACATCTTATACCAGTAATCAAGGAAGCTAGCAAAGACTAGTAGGATAATATGAGAAGACTCCAGAAGCAACTTGAATGGGAGTCCACCAGCCTAAGATTGAACAATTTGAGCATTAATAAGAACAATAACTGCAATTGACTTGAACACATCGAATATGTTTAATATGTTGATATTTACAATTATACTAAATAATTGGTAAATCACTTCTAAGCTTGGCCTGTGAAAATATCTCACATATTGTCTCCCTTTCTACAATATACTTTTTGTAGCTAAAAAGCAGAAGCAGAGAGACTGGTTCAAGATGGCAAAGTAGAAAGAAGTGTGCTCACTCCCTCTTGCGAGAGCACCGGAATCACAACTAACTGCTGAACAGCCATCAACAGAAAGACACTGTAACTCACCAAAAAAGATAACCCACATCCAAAGACAAAGGAGAAGCCACAATGAGATGGTAGGAGGGGCGCAATCACAGTAAAATCAAATCCCATAACTGCTGGGTGGGTGACTCACAGACTGGAGAACACTTATACCACAGAAGTCCACCCACTGGAGTGAAGGTTCAGAGCCCCATGTCAGGCTTCCCAAACTGGGGGGCCGGCAATGGGAGGAGGAATTCCTAGAGAATCAGACTTTGAAGGCTATCTATATGCACCCAATATAGGAGCACCTCAATACATAAGGCAACTGCTAACTGCTGTAAAAGAGGAAATCGACAGTAACACAGTAATAGTGGGGGACTTTAACACCTCACTTACACCAATGGACAGATCATCCAGACAGAAAATTAATAAGGAAACACAAGCTTTAAATGACCCAATAGACCAGATAGATTTAATTGATCTTTATAGGACATTCCATCTGAAAACAGCAGATTATACCTCTCAAGTGCAAACAGATTATTCTCCAGGAGAGATCACATCCTGGGTCACAAATAAAGCCCTGGTAAATTTAAGAAAGTTAAAATCGTATCAAGCATCTTTTCCGACCCCAATGCTGTGAGATTAGAATTAAATTACAGAAAAAAAACCCCGTAAAAAACACAAAGACATGGACACTAAACAATATGCTCCTAAATAACCAAGAGATCACTGAAGAAATCAAAGAAGAAATCAAAAAGTACCTAGAGACAAATGACAATGAAAACATGACAACCGAAAACCTATGGGATGCAGCAAAAGCAATTCTAAGCGGGAAGTTTATAGCAATACAATCCTGCCTCAAGAAACAAGAAAAAACTCTAATAAACAATCTACCCTTACACCTAAAGGAACTTGAGAAAGAAGAACAAACAAAACCCAAAGTTAGTAGAAGGAAAGAAATCATAAAGATCAGAGCAGAAATAAATGAAATAGAAACAAAGAAAACAATAGCAAAGATCAATAAAACCAAAAGCTGGTTCTTTGAGAAGATAAACAAAATTGATAAACCATTAGCCAGATTCATCAAGCAAAAGACGGAGAGGAATCAAATTAATAAAGTAGAAATGAAAAAGGAGAAGTTACAACAGACACCGCAGAAATACAAAGCATCATAAGAGGCAACAAGCAACTCTATGCCAATAAAATGGACAACCTGGAAGAAATGGACAAATTCGTAGAAAAGCACAACCTTCTGAGACTGAATCAGGAAGAAATAGAAAATATGAACAGACCAATCACAAGCAATGAAATTGAAACTGTGATTAAAACTCTTCCAACAAACAAAAGTCCAGGACCAGATGGCTTCACATATTTTAATCTCCAAAATGTACAAGCAGCTCATGCAGCTCAATACCAGAAAAACAAACAACCCAATCCAAAAATGGACAGAAGACCTAAACAGATATTTCTCCAAAGAAGACATACAGATGGCCAAGAGACACATGAAAAGCTGCTCAACATCTCTAATTATTAGAGAAATGCAAATCAAAACTACAATGAGGCATCACCTCACACCAGTCAGAATGCACATTATCAGAAAATCTACAAACAATAAGTGCTGGAGAGGGTGTGGAGAAAAGGGAACCCTCTTGCACTGTTGGTGGGAATGTAAATTGATACAGCCACTATGGAGAACAGTATGGAGGTTCCTTTAAAAGCTAAAAATAGAATTTCCATATGACCCAGCAATCCCGCTACTGGGCATATACCCAGAGAAAACCATAATTCCAAAAGACACATGCACCCCAGTGTTCATTGCAGCACTATTTACAATAGCCAGGTCATGGAAACAACCTAAATGTCCATTGACAGATGAATGGATATAGAAGATGTGGTACGTATATATAATGGAATATTACTCAACCATAAAAAGGAATGAAATTGTGTTATTTGTAGAGATGTTGATGGACTTAGAGACTGTCATACAAAGTGAAATAAGTCAGAAATAGAAGAAGAAGTATCATATATTAACACATATATGTGGAATCTAGAAAAATGGTACAAATGAACCGGTTTGCAAGGCAGAAATAGGGACACAGATGTAGAGAACAAATGTATGGACACCAAGGGGGGAAAGCGGGAGTTGGGGTTGGGAGGTGGGATGAATTGGGAGATTGGGATTGATATATATACAGTAGTATGTATAAAATAGATAACTAATAAGAACCCACTGTATAGCACAGGGAACTGTATTTCACTTCGCTGTACAGTAGAAACTAACACAACATTGTAAAAAACTATACCCCAATTAAACAAAAAAAAGAATATGTTTAATATGTTAATATTTACAATTATACTAAATTTCATCATTGATTACATTTGGAAAATACTAGGGAAGCAAGACATTATTCTGAAAACCGGAAAATAAAAGGAAATATGCAAGCATTTTCTCTACTTTCCCTCTATTTATTACACTTCAGGTTCTTAGGAAAACTGCTCCATGACAGCACCCTAATGCCCTTGCATATATCCACATAGACCATGCAGACAAGCCTTAACTTCTGTTTATCTAATTCTTGGGAGCATACACCATGATACTTATGGAACATGGGATAACAGGTAATTTATAAGTAGCTGCATGAGGCTATTTCTTACCCACCACTCTATCTTTAGGGAGGCTGTCACGAGGCAGTTTCAATTACCTCCCAAGTTCTGCCTCACTCCTCTCCCCATTAGGGTAGAGTTTCAGGCTATAAAACTCATTCACTACAGCATGAAACTGATTCCTCAGCAACCGGGTGTCCTACTACTTGTGTTGTCATCTGGCCCCTTTGTTTCAAAAGTGTTATCCCATGGCATATGGGATGTGGGGAGCTGACACCATTACTGACCTTGCTTTTGCTGTCCAAGTAATAGAGTGTCTGAATCCATAAAGGGATCATTATTTCTTCACTGGCCAAACTGTCACTTGCTTGACAAGCAGATGATGAGGGACAGTTTCTTTTTAAAAATTTCATCCAGGGGCTTCCCTAGTGGCGCAGTGGCTGAGAATCTGCCTGCTAATGCAGGGGACACGGGTTCGAGCCCTGGTCTGGGAAGATCCCACATGCCGCGGAGCAACTAGGCCCGTGAGCCACAACTACTGAGCCTGCGCGTCTGGAGCCTGTGCTCCGCAACAAGAGAGGCCGCAATAGTGAGAGGCCCGCGCACCGCGATGAAGAGTGGCCCCTGCTTGCCACAACTAGAGAAAGCCCTCGCACAGAAACGAAGACCCAACACAGCCCAAAATAAATAAATACATTAAAAAAAATTTCATCCAGTTCATAAATGTAGAAAAAAATTAAATATCAGCATTGCACAACCCTTAAAAAAGTCATGAATCTAGGCAGCTATCATCAATGCCTGCTAACCTCACAAAAAAACAGAAAATCAAAGATTATGTGCCTCTGGATGGAGTTACGAAACACTTCCTATAAAACAATTTTGCCAAAAACAGTAATTAGAATGTTTCAATCCATTGAAATTCTTCTTCATGATGCTCAATTATCTGAGATTTGCTTCAAAATAATACAGTTGGAAGAAGGAAGGTGGAAGGATACAAATGAAAAAACAAGCCCTTGAGTTGATATTTACTGAAGCATGGGTGTCATGCTATTATTTCTACTTTTGTGTGTGTTTGAAGTGTTTCATAATAATAATAATAAAAGTTTTTTTACAACGGAGAGAGAAAGAAATGAAGATATCAAGGAATATATCTAAATATGTACAAAACCTAAAAACAAAATATATAACTCTATTGGAAGATATTAAAGCATGCCAAATTTAATGAAGAGAGAATACCATGTTCATAGACTGGAAGACTCAGTATTTTAAGGATGTTGCTTCTCCCTAAATTAATCTATAATTTCAATTAATTCAAATCAAAAGTCTAGCTGGGTTTTTAATGGAACTTGACAAAAGCTAACTAAACTTTATATGGAATTTGAAAGGGAAAAGCATAACTGTGACAACTGTGAAGAAAAAAAATTGGGAGGATTAAAGGTATAGTAATCAAGGTAATTCAAATAATTAAAGGTATAGTAATTAAGAGAGTGTGGTATTCTCCAAGGAGTATACAGGGTTGGTTTGGTGATTATAAGATATCAGGAGCTTGGGTCAGCCTCTCAAGAATCTCTTAGCCTTCCCCTCAAGGTTGCAAGATAGCTTACACTGCTCCTAATACAACATTCTCACTGGAAAGTATGAAGAGGAAAAAAGTTTCAAAAGGAAAATGATACTAGCAGGCATTGCCCTGGTGCCAGGGATGTGCAACATTTTGTAATACTGGGGGAAGAACCACACAAGGAAGAATTACTCCACTCAAGATGCCAATAATGTCCCCATTGAGGAACACCAGCTTAGGCTAATCATGATTCATCCTCTGGGGCTGGGCACGTGGCAGCTAAACTGGAGTTCTGTTAGCAAGGAAGAAGGCAGATGGCTGGTGAATAAATACCAGTGACTACAGTAGACAGGACCAACTCTTTATTGAGCAACTAAAATATGTCAAATACTCTGCTAAGCAATCTATGGGCAGTTAAGTCTTTTTTTTAATCACAGCAAACTGGCAGGAAAGTTTATTGTTATCCTCTTTTTATAGGTGAGGAGACAGCCTCAAGCTGAGAGAAGTAAATCATTTCCCCAAGCTCATATAGCTAACAAGTGGCATCATCCAGTTTCAAACTCAGGGTTCATAGAAACTTCATGTAGCCAACAGGAAAAAAACAAACTTGGTTCCTGTGCTTAAGAAGCACACACAATGTAAAACATCTCTCTCTGAATTTCCTTCTTCAAGTTGATAAATGACCAACATAGAAAAATCCTTGATATCGCATGGAATTTAGCTCCTCGATGATCCTTTCATAAGTGATGAGTATTGAATTCCTAGGGCCATCCTAAACCCCTTATAACTGGCTTCAGAATGAATTCTGACACCCAGCCCAGCTTTAAATAACCCACATTTTCAATATCTAGCATAAACAGAGTACTGTTACTGCTGATATTTGAAAAACACTTACAAAAGCCTCAGAATATGAAACATGCTGTAATACTGTATAGATTGGTAAATTATATTTCCAGTTTGTCCTCAATTTCAAGAAAATCCTCAGTCAAATAAACTAGCAAGCAAATAAATCACTTTAATTATAATAAATGGCAGTTTCTCTAAATATATTTCTGGCAGCAAATAGCTTCTATTATTGACTTTTGCAAGACTAATTTAAGGGAAAACTATTCTCAGTAAAGTTGAAGATGCCTGGCTGTGGACTGCTATTCCTCATCTATGTATATTATACTCCATTTTGATTCCTCTACCGTGGAAAAACTAATTTCCAATTTTAAGGCACTTAAGTTGATATATTTATCATGAAATTATCCATCTTGTAAATTATCTTCTTCATAGTGCCTCATTGGCTAAATTTAAGATTGCAATTTTCTATAGTGTAGACAGAATAATCATGGCTCAGGTCAGAAAAAAAAATTACTGCCTTTCTAGAGTTACAATAATATATCATGATATTAAAATGAGAGAAACTTTCTAAAACAAAAGTTTTTCAAATGGCAAGAAATTTTTTCCCCATTAGTAACATTTTATACATAGTGTTAATTGATTAAGCATGGTAGATTTCTTGTGTGGTGAACAGAGCATGGGATTCAAAATCAAGATGACCTGGCTTTAAATTCCAGCTTTGATGTACTAGCTGTATGACTTTTGGCAAATTGTTTAACATTTCTAGGCTTGAGTTCATTCTTCTTCAAAAGAGAGATACCATTCAACTTAACGAGTTGTTTATGAGTTTGTAAAGTACCTAGTGCAATATTTAGCACATCATGAGCATTCAATAAATGGTAGTCATTAATAACTGAATTTTAATTTCATCATCATATTATTATCATATGCTCATTTAAATTCTAGAACTGTTTATCTATGTGCCTTGGTGGAATGCATAATCTCAATCAATCATTAATAGATCCCTGCTGGACCTGGTAGTCAGCCAATTTGCCTAAGGCAAAGGTACATGAGGATTAGCAGGAAGTGGAGATGGTGTGGTAAAGATGGATTTAAAAGCATAAGTAGAATCATAGGATTTAATGATTTACTGAAAATTAATGAGGAAGAAAAATTAGAGAGCTCTACCAAGGAAGCTAAGGAAGGAAAGAGTTCGCCAGCATGGTTTCACTGGTATAAACGTAGTCAAATTTATCAAATTATGCATTTTAAGTATGTTCAGTTCACTGTATGTCAATTCTACCTTAATAAAATAGCTAAAAAGTGAGTTGACTTACAAGAACAAATAGCACAAAAATGCCAAAATAAGAATTAAAGAATGTTCATTGTGTAAAGGCAACTAAGACACATTTATAAACATTTGGGAAAAGTATAGCCAGGAAACATGGGGTGGAAAGCAAAATGCCCTTTCTAATAAATCTATAAGACAACATGATACAAAAGGGACACCTGTAAGGCTATGAATGTTGCGGTTTACTTAGGGTTCTTCTTGTGGATCACAGGCAAATTGGCAAAGTTCTCTGATACAGCAGATCTCTGAATTCACAAAGTACCTGCTTTGATTATCATTGATACAATTTTACCCTTGAGCCTCTTTCTTCCTCCCCAAGATTCTGCAGTAGAAGCCATCCAGTTATGACCAGATATTATAGCAACTTTTAAAATCCGAATTAGGTCTGCGACATCATGTATGTTTGTTAGGGGAACCACTGACCGAAAATGCTCACCCTGGCCAGGCATGATAGTAACCACTTGCATGAGTTATCTTACAACAGGATGTCCTGGTAAGTAACGTGGAACTAACAAGCTACTACCAACCGGAAGAATTTGGGAAAGGTCAAAAGGAGAGAGAAGACTCCAGTCCCTATGTCCTACCAACCTCCCAGAATTCTTCTCACCAGAATCCATCTTGGCTGAGTGATGCAGGCACCACCAGGAAGGACCCTGAGTCAGAGTGATTGGCCAGAGACAACCCGGAAACTAACCCCATTACCATAAAATCCGAGACTGTGAGCCACGTGGCAGAGCAGTCCTCCTGGGCTCCCTTACCCTGCGGCTCTCCGCCCGGGGCGCCCCTTCCCAACAAACTCTCTTGCTTTGTCAACACGTGTGTCTCCTCAGACAATTCATTTCCGAGTGTTAGACAAGAGCCCACTCTCGGGCCCTGGAAGGGGTCCTCCTTCCTGCAACACGTTGATCACAGTATGAAATAGGACTCTGTTATTTTCACTTCACTAACACCTAGAACCAGCAATGCTGTGCTGTGCCTTCACATTGATATGACCTGCAGAGCTGATAAAAATACCAATGCCAAGGCCCCACTTGAGACCATATAGACACAAATATCTATTGGCAATATCTAGACATCTACACTGCATTTTTTAAAGTTTCACAGGTGACTCCAAATGTATAGTGAGAGTTGAGAAGTATTGGTTCTCAGGCCTTGGACCATGAAGTTACTGGCAGAAATCCAAAAATCTATGAGGGTTCTAAGAAGTGGGTATGTACATTGAATGATTCATGTGTCTCACACACACAAAACTGATACTGCTATGTTTAAAATGGACATAGATATTTTGGGGGAAATATAAATAAATTTAACCATATTATTTGAGTCATAATATCTTTCTGTTAAGTATTTTCTTAATCAACTGATATTAGAATACAATTAAAATCGTTGAAGGCTAAGATACCTTGAGACTCTAGTTGGGACCCATTTGCTACACATGGTGGCATTTCCTAAGTAGTTTGGTACTGTAGGGGAGCAAAATTTGCCACCCTAAAATATCTCTTTGGCATGCAGATTACTTGAGCTGAAAATAATCAAGGCCCAAAAGACTCAGGAAGAACCTTCGACCTTCCCCCTAACTGCCTAAAGAATGTAGATAAAGGCCCTGATCCTGGAAGGGAGCCAGCACCATAGATAACTATAGTATAAACTAGGTGTGTAGACGGGGAGGAGCCTAGTGAAGTCCCGCTTGTTAAAATTCCTCTCTGCGTCCTATTGTCTCTGCCTGGCCCAGCAAACGTTTATTTACCAAACATTTGCTTTTCCATCTCCATGTCAGTTGCCTTTCTCCCCTTTGAAATCCCAAACCACTAACTACATCAACATCCTCCTTTGTCTTTAGCTGAAGATGGTATTTAAGGTGAGGGCTTGGACCATTTTGTCGTTACTCAGTTACCCTGGGTCTCTCCCATGTATGTATACATGTTATTAAACTTTTGTGTGACTTTTCTCCTGTTAATCTGTCTTGTCGCTTTAATTTGTAGACCAGCCAGAAGAACCTAGAATGGTAGAGGAAAATTAATTCCTCCCTGAGAGTTCCAAGTACATTTGGAAACACTGCATATAACATCCTTTTTAAAACTTTACCATGCACAATAATATATTAAAACCTCTAAGAATCCCTGATTTTAAAAAAGAAATCTTAATTTTGTTTCCTCAGCATTCTCAAACTTACTGTGCACAGAAACTTTTCTCCATTCCCAAGAACACATATTAAGGTCCCAAGAGACACTGTTTTCCTAAGATACTTCCAATCCCCAACTGGGATCACTGCAGAAGGGAAGGAATAATGAAACCCCAGATGTACGCTTTCATAATGAGAGAACTGTTGCAAGTGGTGCAATTATCTTTACAATGAAGAACTATACACTTTCAAATGTGGTGCTCAAGGTCAAAAGGATTGAATCTTTGCTTTTTACTTAAAAAATAGATACTGATAATAATAACAATAATGATAGCTAAACTTATATAATGCCCCAAACATTATTCTAAGGACTATATATATATTAACCTGCAAACTTAGAAAGTAGTTAGTTATTATTATCCTTATTTTAGAAATGAGAAACTAAGCCAAGGAGGGTTTATAAAACTTGTCCAAGTTCACAAAGCTAGTAAGTGACAGAGCTGGGTTTTTAACTCGAGTCAGTAACTTCAAACCCTACTCTCTGAACTATTTACACTCTACATATATGAAATATATAAAAATGAGCTCAGGTACACACATAGATTAGGAAACCGGATTTCAAATTTCTAACTAATTAAGATCTAGATTTTACAATTTAAGAATACAAGTTCAAATCTGGTGTAACATGCAAAGAGATGAAAACTGCTGTTTATTAATAGCAATTGATGTCTAGGTAAAATGATTTAAGGAAGCATTTTTCTAGCTTGTAGTGGACCTGTATTTACATTAAAACCTAATGTAATGTTATATCCAGAATTAACTTCTGTAGGAAAAACAACAATAGTGATATACTATTAGTAGCCAAATTCAAGTATTTTTTAAAACCTGTATTGCACTTTTGATATATCAATACTACCTTCTACTATTATTTTCAATAGTCTTCTTATTTTGTAGAAGAAAAAGCTGAAATTGTCAATTGTTCTAGCGCTCATTAGATCTTCTTATAAAGGGTTATGAGGAGCTTGGAAACAGTGAACAAAAGAATGATGAGGAAACTGAGTCCTAAAGCAGTGAAATGACTTGCCAAAGGTTACACATTGAGTTTCTCAATGATCTATCCTCAAATTGACAACTATTGACTCCTGCTTCTGTACTCTTATGTCATCTGTACTTTTCCACATCCACTTCATGTATAGAAATCACATCCCATTAGTAAAATAGTTGGCAATTAGAACATATTAAATTTGAATGAGGCACCAATTTTAAAAGGAAAATTTGGCAATATTTCTTCTAGATTGTATACTATGTTATCTCTCCAATTAACCTAGAATGAGAACACAGGAGTTGATGAATCCTAGTCACAATTATAACTAATCTGGCCTAAATGTAAATTTCTGTGGTCATCTAATATGGCTTCTGTATCAACTTGTGATGGGGTGTCTTCCTCATTTGTTCAGATTTTCCTGGCATTGTCTGAAGATGGTTAAATAAACACTTTTTGGGGGTTATATCGATTGTAGACAGTGAATTAATGATTACCCAAGAAAATGCCAAAATAAGGCATTTAACTCACCAACTTCCTCTCAGATCTAAACAGAAGGACAAATTTAAATCAGTAGTGGAAGCCTGAAGGCACGTTTCTGGTGGGAGTATAAATAGGTACTATTTGGAAGGAAAGCTGGTAATTCACTTTGTCTAAAAGCCCTAAAAACATTAATACACATATCAATTGTGCTCCTAATAATTTATACAAAAAATAATCCAACAAGTTAAAAGATAAACATTCCAATCATAGCTTTTGTCTTATAGAGCTGGGGCTGCCCTAACAAAATACTTAAACAACAGAAATTTATTTCTCACAGATCTGGAGGCTGGAAACCCAAGATCAAGGTGCCAGCTTATCTGTTTCCTGATGAGAACTGCTTCCTATCTTGTAGAAGGCCACTTTCTCACCATGTGCTTACATGGCCTTTCGGATGTGTATATGCAGAGAGAGAGAGAGAGAGAGAGAGAGAGAGAGAGAGAGAGAGAG